>NW_005841953.1:146962-153978 GCF_000455745.1 Alligator sinensis
AGGTGTGAAATCTTCCCCACCTAGCAGGGTCATTCAGAGGTCACTCCCCCCTGGAGCTAACCTCAGTAACAGGGCTCCTGCCTGAGTTCCTGTTACAACATTACACATAAGAACAGAATCTCATAAAATTGGTTTCTTTAATGCTAAATGCTAATAGGAGTCTAATTCATCCATGTGTGTGTTTTACTGCCCAGTAGACTAATTCACTGTGCAGTAAAGCATCACTGTCTACACGTGCGTGGAAATTGGGCCAGTGTAGACTAATTTACTGTGCCATTGGATAGTCCCGTCAGACACAAGTACTATCTGATGGCGAAGTAAATTACTGCACTTAAATGCATATGTAGACAGTGATGTGAGTGCAAATTGCACCTGATAAGCTGAGCCAGCAGGGGGCCAGACTCCTGGCTGCTGCTGAGCCCAGTAGCTCAGCAGTGTCAATAGCTGCATGGCACAGGAAGCTCCTCTGCCACTGCCAACTGGACCCCAGGCCTGACCCCCTATGGCCCCTGCCAGCCCTAGCCTGCCCCTGGGCACTGTGCCCCACTGCTGCGGGCACCTGTCACCAATGGTGACACCTGGAGCCCAGGCCTAACCTCCAAAGCCGCTTGCCAGTTGCTGCCATGTTGGGCCCTGCACTCACTGACACATGGGGCCAGGGGACCAACTGAAGCCATGAAGAGATGGTGGACCTCATTGCTAACTGGGGAGACATTAAGGTCTATCAGAAGTTTGGCCAGGCAGCAATGGCCAATGTCCATATTTATGAGGCCATGGCCTGGCAGATGCAGAAGTGAAGATACCAGCAGTATGGCCAGCAGTGCTGGGTCTAGGCCAAGGGCCTGAGGGTGCAGTAGGTCTAAACTCGGGACTATAACAGACAGTCCAGGGCTGCCCTCAGGTCCATGACCTTCCTGAGGAAGCTGGACCTCATCCTGGCCCCCACAGAACCTGGTGATGAGGACCAGCACGTTTTGCAACATGGGTGGGCTGCTGGAGCCTGAGCCAGGCGCCGCGGGCCAGAAGGACTCTCTGACGGAGGGCTCCTTAGTAGGGCTATGCGAAATTTCACCAGATTTTTCATTTCGACACTGTTTCGACTCATTTTGAGCTCGAAACAGCGAAATTGAAACAAAACTAAAGGCTTCGAAACAGCCTCAAACAAAACGAGGGCACTTGAAACATTTCGAAAGTTTCAAAACACTTTGAGTTTCGAAGCTGGGCTTGCTTGCAGGGAAACAGAAACTAAGGAAGGTGTGGGGGGGATGAGGGTGGAAGGACTGCTCTGGTATGACATGTGTAGCTAGCCTGTGACTGTGATCCTTCCCTGAGGTCCCTTCCAATCCCAGTGCTCTGGGGGAGGAACGGTGTGGAAAAGACTTAACTTCCATCAGGTGAGAAGAGGAGCCGGCAGAATGCTGCGCTGGAAAGTGAAAGTAAAACCATGGCATCCCAGCTGCCGCGGCAAAGGAAGAAAAGAAAAAAAACTTGCTGAGGCTAAAGCAGCCGGGATTGGCTTCCATGTCAGTGTAGGCATGCTTTATAATAGCATGCCAGGGCCAATTCGCTGCCCGGAACTCCGAAGCAGACATAAAAAGACTGGTAGGAAATCAGTGAGAGGAACCGGAAGTGAGGTCCCCGACTGGCGCAGATGGGCCAGATACTGAACACAGTCCCAGTTCAAGGACATGGTGCCTACTCCAAGGGGGAATTTGCTTGAACAGTCAGAGCCAGAGACAGCTCTATAACTGACCAGAGGAGACTCCGTGGCTCTCGGAGATCCACAGCACAGACTGGATCCTGGCGGGACCAGATAGAGAAAGGACAGATGAACAAACAACCCACAGTGAGCATAACACTTGGGTCGAGGGTGAGACACTGGGGAACATGTCAGTCTGAGACTGATGAGACACATAAGTAAGCCAAAGCGCGGCAGGGAATAATCAGGTCAAATAACATCCTGATCCCTCCATAATAAATGAAAAGGGTCGAGAAAACAAAGTGTGCATAAGACCAGCTGTGGTGGGCCAGACAACATCTTTGGTTGGCATTAGGCGGGGTGTAGGGGAGGCGGAGCCCCAAGCAGAAAGGACAACTAGAATGACCAAAGGAAGGTACCAGGAGGGATGGAACAGACCATCTTCCTCCCTACTAACATTAATTTTACAGCAAAGATGTGGCAGGCTCGACCCCCCTGGGGTGCTGACCAAAGGTCCAGTACATTAACAATTCCGTTCCTTCCTTAAGCTACAGCAAAGCCAGAAAAATCCACAAGACCTCAATGTATAGGCGAAAGACACAGGAAACTACAGACAGAAAAACAGCTGCGCTTTAACACACACACAGTCACACATGTCACAAGTTTTGCATGTCACATGTCAGCAACTTGAAGTGCAGTTTCCCAGAAACCCCTGCACCTATCTCCTTGAAACTTGGCAGACTTCATGGCCTCAGCATGGGCTACCATGCCTACAGTTTTCACCCCGCTGTGCCTTAACACACACACATGACATGAGTTTTGTTTTCATGAATTTGAGGTGCAGTCTCCCAGAAAGCCCTATACCTATTTCCTTGAAACTTGGCAAGCTTCATGGCCTCAGAAGGGGTTAGCAGCCCTGGAAGTTTCATCTGAATCAGGCAAGAAATGACAAAGTTATAGGTGGTTTCATGCTTCCCCATTATAGCCTATGGGCGAAATGTTGAAACAGTGTTGAAATAGCGAAACAGTTTCAATGAAATGGAACAGTGCTTTTGAAATGAAACAAAAATAGAAATGAAACACTGTCCTATTGAAATAGTGAAATGAAAGTCAAAACAAAATGCCAGTGTTTCGCACTGCCCTACTCCTTAGGGCTCCTGCGCCAGATCCTGGCATACGCCCCATCCTTGGCCTCATCCGGCTCCAGCTACTCTAGCAGTGGGCCACTGATGAGGACAGGGCAGGGATGGCCCCTGTACATGCCAGCTCCAGCTTGACGACATAGGGGGCCACTGCCTGGGCAGCCTCACACTATGCCCTGCACCCGGGATGCATCTGCTAGCCAGACCATATCTCTGTGGCCAGAGACATCATCAGACTGCTGGGAGCAGCTGCCACATCCACCTGGTAAGCCCCACACAGGGAGGAGGGTCAGTGGAAAGGGGGTTCCACAGCCACCTGTGCCTACATCAGCTCACCCACCTGCCTCTGGACTGCACGCCTGGAGCCAGGGGTCCCACACAAGGGTCCCTCCCCTCCCCTTTCTGCCTGACTGAGCTCTCCCCCGTCCACCAGTCTCCACCCCTGAAAAACACAGGGAGGTGGAAGACAGTTCAGGACTTTACTGAGTGCTCTGTGGTCTCCTAGCTAGGCAGCCAAGGGCCCATCACATGCCAAGCAATTTGTCAATAGCACCGGCGATCTCCTCCTCAGCTTCAGGGGTCAAGCACTTGTAGCGCAGGCAGAGATATCTCTGCAGGTGGAAGCACACATTGTGGGAAAGTGCAGGCTTGCCTGGGGTGCTGTTGAAGGTCAGGGCCCTGACCAGGTTTTCAGCTGTACCCAGGGAACCATTGCAATCATCATCAGCAGGGCACAGTAGGTTGGGCAGCCCTTGGAGCACTCAAACAGCTTATTGCAGTGTGCTTGAGTGATTCTAACCAGTGGCATGCTTGGGGCACAGCCCACACATGACAGGGGGAGGAAGGAGGTGTCACCAGGTTTATGTTCCAGCTGGGTGAGAGCTCCTCACCCCCAGAACCCAAGCACCACAGGCCCGGTGGCATGATAGCGAAGTACCTGGCTTGCAGGAAGGAGAATGGGAGGAACAGGTCCAGAGCCACTGTGGTAGCTGCTGGAAGGGGCCAGCCATGGCTTGGCTTGTGTAGGGTACAGGGAAGTTAATCTGCCTGTGGCAAGCAACAAACAGCCCTCCTAACCCCACTGTGGAAGCAGGGAGGGAAAGCTTACCCAGTGGCTGCCTGTGGAAGAGACCACCTGAGCAACTTGCCAGGGTCCTGAGGCATGTGTGCACTCACGACCTGCAAACTGAGGGCAGGCAGTGCACAGCTCCTCTGTGCAGTGCATACTATCCCTGGAATGTTGCAAACAGAATAATAATCTCAAGGGCTCCTCCAGTTCCTTTGAGAATGAATCTTTTACCATTCATGCTCACATAACTTCCCTGAGAGCTGTTACAGAAAATGTTCACATGGAAGAGTAATATTAGGAAGGCATTTCACCTCATTTTTGTTTTGTTTCATCTCTTTCTCCCATCTTTTTCCGTTTTTACTGTTGAAAAAAATGAAGAACAAAATCTATAGCCAAAACTCAATAAGTCTTGAGTTTCTTTCTACCAATTTCATCAGGCCTCATGGACCAGTCAGATTGTTTGCACTTTACCAGCAGATGCTTGTAGATCCAAGTTCTAGACCCTGGGAAATTGTATGATTCCTTGAGAACTATTATTCTGTTTTGTGTTTGCATGCCTAGGAGTATTTTAAATGTCCATGGAAGCCAGGAGGAAGTTTAGATTGGATTTAGGATGATCCCTAATGTTTGGGAAGATTCATATATGGGCTTAAGCTTTGCAGCTCAGGTTCCATGTTTTCCTAAAGCATGTATTTATCAAAGTAATTCAGACTCAGCCCTCCCTTCACTAGAATCTAACATTACAGAGACCAAATTGTATTTGTCCCTTTTTCTTCCATGGAGTTAAGCTCATAAAGTATTGAGAAATGAGTGGAATTTAGTTTTCCCATCAGCTAACTGTGTCACAGGTATCTGTTGAGAAGATGGGTCTTTTGATTTATATCTAACAAAATTCTGAGTTTTAGTTATAGCGTTGCATATCTGGAATTAATCCTATGCTTGTCAGTGGAGTGAGCACAGATTTCTTTTGGTATAAATGAAGGCAGAATTGACTCATACAACTTCTGAAGCATTGCAGCTTCTAAAAAGAAACAAGTGAATTCCCTGCAGATGTTTTCCTCTATTATGTTTGGAATGTAAACCTCTGTTTTCCTACTGCCATTATTAAGAATTAGCCCCTTGTCATGAATATAGAGAAAACTCCTCTTATTTAAACGTCAGTGCGCAGCAAGCCCTAAATAAAATAATGGAAATTCAGGTGTGAAATATTTACAGGGCCAGTTCTTTAAAGAAACAAACCACACACAAAAGTGGAAAACATCCAAAAGGATGAAGGCAAGAATCAGCTCTTTTTGCTTAGTTGAAACTTACCAGGAGCAGAGCAGGGAAAGCTTGCATGCAGCGGCCACTGCCGCCACACACCGCACCACGCTGCTACCACTCCACATCCAGCTGCGTGCCACTCTTCCCACCCCCGCCGCTCTATGTCCATCTGTGCGCCACCCCCTCCCCCGCCGTCTGCCTGGCCTGCTTTGCTGGAGCCACACCCCACCCGTCATTCTTGATGGGAATTCTTGATGCAGCACAGACTGAAGCCCCGGCCCACCAAAAGCATTACGGACAGACAGACACACAGACAGATGGACTAAGCCAGGCGTGGGCAAAATCCGGCCCGCAGGGCCCCTAAAAATTTAGAAAATTAACATTTATCTGCCCTGGCTGCCTGTCAGGCGGCCCTCAATGGCTTGCCAAAACTCAGTAAGCGGCCCTCTGCCCAAAAAATTGCCTGCCCCTGGACTAAGCCCTTTATGTATATAGAATCAGTACAAAATGAAGAAAAGTCTTCAATTTTAAGACCACACATTGATGTAGGATCTCCCTACAGTGTTTTTAATACATGTTTTTAAAACACTGGTGTTAGTGTTTTGTATATTATGCAGTCAACATAATTCTATTTAATCTACTGATATGTAGGGTAAATGTTATTTGCAGTATTACTACATCCATATGCATACCAGTTTTTCCTAAACACTGACAGCCTTGACTTTAGAGGAAACCGTTTTGTCACACCCTACCAACGTGCTACGTATGTACATCTCCCACTGGAAAGGCACTTTTGGTCCCAGTGACTACACTGCTATAGGACTTCCCTAAAGCTAAAGAAATGATTTTTTAGCTCAAATAAAAGAGGCCTGGATTTTGATAATTCCAAGTTTGATCCCTGCAGTCAACCATTGTGCCTATAGATGGGATCTTGGTTGCAAACATCTAAGGCTGCTATGGTTGCAATTACCATTGATTAATCACTACTACACAGAGGGATCTCTTATAACCCAATATTTTTTCTATTTAGGGCAGAAGATAACTGCAGTGACCACAGTTAAACAGTGTATTAAATGCTGGTATATGCTGACTTAATAGGAATCACAGTGAGGACATTTAATATTTAATATAGGCAATCACCTTACTTTTG
This sequence comes from Alligator sinensis, assembly GCF_000455745.1. NCBI lineage: Eukaryota > Metazoa > Chordata > Crocodylia > Alligatoridae > Alligator > Alligator sinensis. Next base: position 153,286 of record NW_005841953.1, read on the forward strand.
TAATGAAGAATATTTTAATGTATGACATAACAGTTCTAAAATTCATAAAGCTCTAAATCAATGCTTCTTAACCTTTTTTTAGGCTTAAGTCATCCCTCAAAAAATCCCAGGTCTTCATTTTCACTTGTTTTTTTACTACAGAAAAATAATTAATAGATTCATAGATTCATAGATTGTTAGGGGCTGGAAGGGAACTCGGAGATCATCAGGTCCAGCCCCCCTGCTCTAGTCAGGAAGACAACTGGGGTTAGGTGACCCCAGCGAGGTGACTGCCCAATCTCCTCTTGAAAACCTCCAGGGTAGGTGACTGCATCACCTCTGGAGGGAGTTTATTCCACAGTGTGGACATCCTGACTGTGAAGGAGGTTTTGCCTGAAGCAGCCTTCCAGGAGTTTGTATCCATTGGTCCTGGTCTTCCCCAGGGGCGCCCTAGTGAACAGCTGTTCACCGAGCTCCTGATGCACTCCTCTGATATAGTGGTAAGCTGCTATCAAGTCCCCTCTCAACCTTCTCTTCTTTAGAATAAAGAGGCCCAGGTCCCTCAGCCTTTCCTTCTATGCTTGCCTTGCAAGTCCCTGATCATACGGATGGCTCTTTTCTGAACCCTCTCAAGGTTTTCCATTTCCTTATTGATGTATGGTGCCCAGAACTGGACACAGTACTCTAACTGCGGTCTCACCAGTTGGAGTACTG
>NW_005841953.1:154009-162625 GCF_000455745.1 Alligator sinensis
AGGAATATCACTTCCTTAGTTGTGCATGAGATGCATCACTTGATGCATGCCAGCATGTTCTTTGCCCTGCTGGCCACTGCCTTGCACTGATGGCAATGGTCAATCATTACCCCTAGGTCCCTTTTGGCCATGGTGCAAGTCAAGCTGTCACCACGGAGCCTGTATGTATGTTGAGGGTTGTATGCCCCTAGATGGAGCACCTTATACTTGGAAGTGTTAAACTTCATCTGGTTCAGGTCTGCCCAACTCTCGAGCCAGTCCAGGTCCACCTGTATCTACAACCTCTCTTCTGACATGACCACACTGCAGCATAACTTGGTGTTGTCCACGAACTTGGCCAGCAAGTTTTTCACTCCCCATTCAGATCATTGATAAAGATGTTGAGAAGCACCAGTCCAAGCACAGACCCAGTCCAGGCCTGCCCCTTCATGCCAGGATGACACATGAGAACTCTGTGTGGCCTACCCTGTAGCTAGTTTCCCATCCACTGAACTGTCGAGCAGCTAAGCCCACAATCTTACAGTTTTCCCACAAGGATATTGTGGGATACTAGATCAAAAGCCTTTTGGAAGTCTAGGTATATAACATCTACCTCATCTTCCATGTCCAGTTCTTCTGTCATAAAGAACTCAGAAAGAACATAACAGGTTAGAATGTTTTTAAAACTATGGATTCCTATTGGAAATCTCTTGGTTTACCCTGTGAATCATGTTTGTACACCTAACAATGCTAACACTGCTATATGAAGGCACCCAAGTCTGCCACAGCACCCTGGTTCAGAATGAGTACTCAAAATCTTCAGCAATGGCAAATATACTCAGACCTTATCTCATATTCTCATGGGTCCTGGTTTCAAGCCATTCAGCAGTGTTTTAAGAACATACCAAAGTCTTCAAAGGGCCTTTATATCTTGACATCAAAACAATACAGCACAAACTGAACATGAAAGTTTCCAATGCAAGAAAAATCAAAATATACACTGTTCCGTTTTTTATAAAGCAGTTCCGTGCTTTAAAAACCAAAGACTAGATATACAAATCATTACAGTAAATGAAGTTTCATGTTCAAAGCCTGATTTAGGTTGCAAGTGAAACATGAGCTTAATGGTCTCATCTCCATCTCAAATCATGCACCACCAAAAGTAAAATGTGTCCAGCTGGTGTAGGCTACAGAATATAATTGGCAAGGCTGGGCATGCAGGAAACAAGCTGTGTACTTGCATGCTCTATGCTTGGCTCAAGCTTGTGCTAGCTGTCCTTTCAGGGCATTACATACGCTTGCAAATTTAAATCAAATAAAAATAAGGCTACAAGTCTCAGTTCAATGGACACAAGAAAGGAAGGAGCTGGGGATGACATTTTATTCTGCTCGTTTCTTTCAGTTTGTATCCAACAGTTCACCTGAGCTGTAATACAGCTCCCTGGACTGAAAGCTGTGTGATGTACATCACAGCAGGGTGCCAGAAGGTTAGAGTGCCAGACTTCCCTGTTAATTCCTTTGCTGATGTCAATGTAAGACAGGCTTTTGGCAATGATTTTAAAAGAGCTGTATCGACACTGAACAGGAGTCAAGAAGGTTCCTTGCCTGACTTCGCTCCCCTAATTCACTGCTTTGTCTCCTTTTAATTTTACCCTTTTAATTTAACTGCCCTCTTGCAGTTCCCCAAGTGGTATGCATAGCAGGAAACAGAGACTAGAAGATACTGCTAGTAAGCCTGTGGTGAGAAGGTCTTTCCAGAATAGAAGAAAGTAAGGCGTGTTTAAAGACTTCAAACCTTTAGCTTTCGTCTCTTTTGAGGGTGAATTCCCTATAAGCATGTCTCCTGTAAATGGTGAAATATCGACATGCACTCCAAAGTTGTATGTAAGTAGTTTACTTTTGGAAAATGATTTGGATGAGATATATGTTTTCTTTCCTCCCTCACCCCCCACACTGCTTCTTTGCCCTTCTGTCAGGGAATAGCCATACCCAGGGGGTAACAAGTGAATTCTGATAGGAGGAGATGGGAATCTTAGTTCCATGACTCTCATCATCAAAAGCATTATGGCCAGGGCTGGATGGAGGGAGTTGCAGACACAGCTCCCTTCCAGTCCATCACACTGTGGAAGCAGCACTCATGGACTAGACCCCAAAGCAAAGTAAGAACCTCCCCTCCTTTCCCCTCAATGCTCAGCAGCACATTCCCACTCCTCTCCTCCCCTCCACCTTCTTTCCCTCCCCACTTTGCCCATAGCTGTTGCTGTCTCAGACTGCTCAGGTGCAGGGGGCACTCCAGTGCTGATCCTGTCTGCTACAGCCAGGCTCCATATGTAGGCAGGCTCACACAGGGACAGCGGCAGCACCAGCAATGGGAAGGTCCCTTCTCCTTGCCCAGTCTCCTCAAGTGTTCCTATTGGCCAGGGGAAGGGAACCCGCCTGTCGCTGTCTCTAGTCCAGCCTGGTTCCATGTGCAGTGTGGCTGGAGTGGGGCAGAAGCAGTTCCGGAGTATACCCTCCTCTACCTCCCTGCCCTTGGGCCAGCTGGAGACAGCAGCAGTGGTGGGGAGGGGAGGTGGGGAAAAAAGGGTGCAGGCATCTGAGCTGGAAGAGATGGGGAGGTGGGAGGGAAGGTTTTGACTTGCTTGAGGGACTTTAAGAATTCCTGACTGCTGCTCCTGCAGTGTGGTCTACCTGCCCTGGTGTACGAGGTTGTGGGGGGAGAGGAGGTGCAACTACTCCTGCAGTGAGGGTCACTGCTTCTGCATACTCCTTTTGGCAATTCTGGATTCACCCATGGCTATGGCCATAATCCCATGTCACTTTGAAAACTCATCTCCAACTAGTGGCAACTCTCTCTTTTGTTATCAACCAATGTCATTAATCCAATTATTGAGCACAATATATTCTACTTACTTTGCTAGCTTGTTAACCCACTGTATAGGCTTTGTAGTTTTTCTCTGTCCAGTGATTGCAAATACTACAGACAAGCATCTATATTAATAAGATTTATTAATAAGATTTGCATCCCTTGCAAATTCTCTGCAACCAGCTCAGTGCCTTGTCATTTGAATTCTGTCACATCTTCCAGGACTGATATTGTGGTCACCAACACTCTAGTTTTGTAAGACTGCCCCTTCTTTAACCAGAGAGACTTTGTTGTTTCCTGACATGGTGCTCCTTTTCTATTCCCAAAGGGCTAAGACTGCTATACCTGGTAGCATCTTTTATTTAACTGAATTCTATTTTCAGGAGAGGGAAGAACTTGATTCCAAAACTTCTTTCTGATCCCCTTAAAAAGATCAAACCCAGTTTTATCACAATTTTATGAAACGTTTCACTAGATTTCTGAGTACAGGCAGTCCTCAACTTACAATGTTTTGAGTTATGTTTCGCACTTACATTTATAAATTGACACTCTGTTTCAACTTTTTGACGTCAGTTTTGACTTTACGCTTGATCCAGTGCCACACCAGCGAACACATTTGCTGCATTGCCCATCTCCCTGGAGAACATCTGTCCAAACTTACTGCGACACTTTCTTTAAGAAAGCAGACAAGACTCCAGAAAAACCTGCAGCCAAGACTCCTGAGAAGACTCCAGCCAAAAACCCTTCAAAAAGTCCAACCAAGAGCCCTTCAAAAAGTCCAGCAGAATCACCTCAAATAAGTCCTTCCAAATCAATATGATTGCTATTTACAATATAAATACATTAATATAGCTATATAACTCATCTATAATTGAGTACAAAATTCTGGGTTATTTGTGGTGAAAATAGGGTATCGGGCCTTGGTTCAGGAACCAATCCACCATTTATAACATTGTTTCCTATGGAAAAATCAGTTCTGAGTTGCAACATTTCGACTTAAGGCGTGGTTTTCAGGAGCCAATTGTGCTGTAAGTCTGAGGGCAGCCTGTAATTAGTAAAAACAGAAGCCAAACTAATTTCAGAACACAATTGTTGTTTATTGTCATCAGTAAAGTCCTGGAGCAGGCAGCTCACTGACTGGATCCTGACAACTGAGAATTAAAGGACTGCCTGAACAGAGAATACTGGTCTCAAAGATGAATGCATTGCACATTTCCAGTGTATCCTGAGAAGAAAGAATAGAGTTTCAAGCATAACTAGCAACGAAAAGCAGGAAATTATGGGCACCGCTTTAAATTAAAACAAAATTGAGACAGAAGATCCATGTTTCCCATGGAGTTCAACATTTTGCCTTCAAGCTATGAACTGCTTGGCTTTTTTTTAGGCCTCCATAGTTCTGCTTAATAGAATCTAGCCATTCTTCACCAGCCTAAGAAAAATCTTTAGCCAAAGGCATTGCTCTTTCCTTTGAACCTTTACACTTGCTCTGTCTCAGGTTTTTGTGTACTTTCTGGGCTGATCGCTGTAGTATTTTTTAGACATTCAACAGACTTCTTAGATGATCATTTTCTGTGTTATACACTAAAAAGGTGCTTCTCTGGGCTGTGGTATTGCAAGCTACTCTATGCATGGGGACCTCTGTAAATAGGTAGATCCCCAGTGAAATTACAAAATCATCATCCAGAGCAGAGCAGCTTGGGTCCATGGTCTGACAAGTATTTGCAGAGAAATGTTTCAGAATTATGGTAAATTTATAACTGTATTTATAATGCCTTGCCAATAATTGGGCATTTTGCTGATGACTTCAATGGAAGCAGCATCAGGCCCAAGGCTTCAGGTAAAGTGGCAAGGTAAGAAAGAACTAACAGGCAAACCCAGCTATTCTGCATGATAGCTGCCTCTGCACACTCTAATTCAACTTACTGGCTCAGTTATTTTCCTGCTGGTTGTGATTTAAAAATTTTAACCAACTTTTCTCCTTGTTCCCCTGGATAACCAGAAACATCAAACCAAAGGCTGTCCTTTGAAATCCAGATGCTATTTTCTTACACAGGTATAGATGTTATATTCTCCATTCTGGAAGCAGGAAACTGCATTATGTTAGAGGTTCCCAGCACTCTCTTGCAGTAGTCACAGGAATTTCAGATTACCCTAGCTTAGTCTGGAGTGGACAAAGACTAATATCCATATTGGTGAAAAATCACTGCAGCTTTCTGGGGTGTATAGAGGATGAACAGCTCCATGGCCCAGTAGTGCCCTTGGAAAACCCAGACCAAGCAGGAAACAGGCCAACAGACAGTGCCAACACTGCTTCTGCTCATTCCTTTGAATGCCCCACAAAATACTGATTTAAATATGAGCTGCAGCCAGTCTGCTTTCACCCAAATCCCACCTTCAGTCAGATGCAGGGAGAGTAATGAAACTTGTCACAACTCAAAGTTGTGATTTTCTTGTTTGTGTGCGCTTCGGCATCGCTAAATTGTGTTCCCGCTAAATTGCAGCTCTTTTGCACAGTGGAGTGTTCTGTTGCAATTAAGAACCCGCGTGCAGGAGTTTTTCCTGCCAGTTTTGTAGCCTTCTTTGCATCGTGCATTTCTTTTGCATTATGGTGATGCACGGTACAAGGAAGTTCCTGCCATTTGTATTAAGATTTCCGTCACATTATTGGCCAGTCTTAATATAGGCACACGTGGCGGCTAGCTAGCCATACAAAAGGCTTGGGTAGTTTCCACCCAAGTCGGAGAGAGAAAAAGCACGTGGAGTTTGGGAAAGGAGCGTGAGGATCTCTAAGCGCTGCTGATCCCTTCGAACCCAGCTTTTTCCTTAAGAGGGCAACAGAGGTTTACTTTGTCGAACCCACGGAGCTTCAACAACTCCGGGGGACCTAATTTCCGAACCCTCGGAGCCTTAACAACTCCGAGGCGCACAACCTCTAGCCTCTCCCCGTCGCCGACCGCAATCCTAGACGTATCCCTGTCCTATGGACCCAATTGTCGAACCCACGGAGGCTTAACAGCTCTGGGGGACCTGGGAACCGAGTGAAACCCACGGAGATTCAGCTGCTCCATGAGCGAGAATTGTTAAACCTGCGGAGCTTAAACCACTCTGGGGTCAAGGAACCGAGTCTATTAGAGTCCTCCACCGAGAACTCAAGCGGAGCTGTGCCTGGAAAGCTGACCAGCCTACACCGCGACCACCTTGGGTGTAAGTAAATAATCTTTTCAATCAACCATTACACCTCCGTGACTGATTCTAGCTCGAGCGTACCATACCGCGCCGCAGTTTTCTCTGGCCCCGTGTGCCCGGGCTCCTGGCCACAGCCTGTGTGCACAAAGACGGACCCGGCTCGCCCCCGAGATCGGGAGCCGGCCCGCACAAAACTGTGGAATTTAGCTTGATAAAAGGAAACAGAGTTGAAAATATCTCATGACACAAACAAAAGACTGGAGCAACACATTGCATAATCTACCAGCAAGTTCCTCTACTGAAGAAAATTCCAAGCGAGAAATACATTCTTTACTTTTATGTTTTCTACTTCTTGATAAGTGTGCTACCCTTATTCATACATACCATGTTTATTCTAATTTCAGGTCTGCTTGGAGATGTACCACGCAATAAGACATTGTTCATTTCATCTCAAAATGATGTTGGAGTTTCCTACTTAAAAATAAATTACCTATACTTCCTTATTTGTTTACTCTGAATGTCAACTATTTGCTTAGATATAAGTTCTAGCTCCTAAGCACTGCTTTCTAGTGGGGTGAAAACTGACCCTTTTTTTTACAGCTCTGAGCTTCTGCCTCCTGTGTTCTGCTTTGATCACAGACAATCCCACAGTAACATGTATATTGGGAAGGGCTCTTCATAATGCCAGGTACTATTTGAAGAAGCTTGGTAAAACTAAAAAGGACAAACATTATCACTGGTGTGACAACAGCAGTATTATATCAGAGATGTTACGTTGGCTCAAAGACTTCAGAGAAAATCATTTCATAGAGACTGAAATCTCAAGTGATTGTTCACTTTTGTGCTGCAACCTACATATTACTGAACCTCTTAGAAAGGATCTGCCCCATTGGGTACCCAGATATAAGCATGTATTGTATATAAAAAGTTATTAAATGTTTAGGGTGAGGAGAAGAAATGTTGAATATATGCATAAGTCCTGTCTTCACTGAGAATTCATTAGCTCCACAGGTGCATGATGATTTAATCCATATTATATATATGTATGCTATTAGATAAATCATGTCTTACCAGCTCTATAAGTGATTTTCATTGTGTGTGTCAGTTGCATTGTAAATCAATGATGAGGCAGGTTTCAAACCTTTTTGTAAGCCTTATGAAATTGATCTAATGGAACAGAACAAATTGCCTGAGAGAGTGCATTTAGCCTCAATCCTCCCAGGCAGGTATGGCTAAGACACAGCTCTAGTCAGCATCATCAAAACCGTTCTTTAATCAACATGTTAAGTGCTCTGAGCACTGTGATTCCCTCCTTCTCATCCCAAGAGTTTTGTCTTTGCAGCACAGGCTGGAGAATGAGCAACAAAGAGCAGTAGTTGAATGTAGGGGTAAAAACTGACCCTGTTGAAAAAATGGGCTTTTTGCTGATGACTTCCCTGGAGTTAGGATGTTATTGTCTTTCAAGCTTAGTGCATACCACTAAGCAACAGGCCACTGGGATAATCCAGGTGGTCTGACAAATTCACATCCATTAATGAGTCATGCGTCATAATCAGGGATCCTGGTTTTCTCTGATTTAAAAAAAATTCCCAATTTTCAGTTTAAAAAAAGTAACCCCAAATCCACATTCTTCTGTGATTAAAATAAAACACCACTAATACATAGATATCTCTACTGGCTTCTGGCCTGACTCACTGCAGGCATGTGGCTGCATTTCCTGAATCAAAGGTAAATGTCTGTTCACTTCTGTTTCAATTTAATCTGCGCAGTTTAGACTAACCTGCAAAGATGGAATCAATTCTGGCTTCGGCTTTTTGACTGTCTGTACTTAGCCCAAAAGGCCAAGCCTTGGGGGCTTGTGAGCACTGCACAGGGAAAAGATTTATGGCCATCGAGAAAACAAATGGAAAGGAAAAGATTAGAAAAGAGAGGAACAGAAAAAGAAGAGTGAAAGAGGGTGGGAACATGTCAGAGAAGAGTGAAAAGTAACTAGAGGATGGTGGAAGGGAGGTTGTAATAGAAGAATGCAATTGTTTTCTTAAAAGTTGGATTTTCCCTATCCAGGGTCCAGGGAATATTTCTTCTCCTGCAGTCAGGATTCCCAAATAAAATCCTGGTCCACTCTGGTCCATGGACCCTTTCTAGGTAACAATAACTAGGGTGAATGTAGGTCCCATTTTTGGTGGGAGAGTCCTGATTTAGACTTCCATCCTAGGCATCCCACTGGAAATGGGACAAAAGCGTTCACCTGAACTCAGAGAGAGCTGAGTGTACCGGAGAGTGGAGAGCATGAGGGAGTGGAATGTTCTCTTTGGAGACTCGGATAATATGGGCGTCCTAACAATAACCATGTATAAACACAGGTTTAGTAGGATGGTTCAGTTCCCATTGTGGACAGAGACACTGATGGAAACATGTAAGCACATGGTGCTGGCATGTCCATCTTCTTACTGGCTTCATTTTTTAAAATTTTATGCAATAGAGCAGACAGCTAAATCAATGCCATTGTATTTTAATGTTAGTGACTCTCAAAATCTTTCATCTCTGCTCTCACTGTCATAGTTCAGCTATAGCCTGCTGCACAA
>NW_005841953.1:162637-166751 GCF_000455745.1 Alligator sinensis
CTGCTGAACAAAATGCCATAAATTCACTGTTAACTGGTACCTTGTATGATTTAGTATGTTTCAGTTTTGAGATCTCAGCTCAATTTTTACAATTGCCCAGTGTCTTTCAGAAAACGTAAATGAAGGTGGTGGCTCAGAAGAATCACACAGCATTAATGCAATTTATATTTACACTCACCGTAAGGCTATGTTATATTGCCAGAAGGGTTGAAAGAGCATTTAGCATAAATAAGAATAAGGCCCACTGAGCTTAAAAGGAGCAAGGTGGAAAAGACTGGGTTGATTTAAATCATACTTTAAAAAATGCACTGGAAGTTGAGCCTCTTCTTAAACTGGAGATTTAGAGTAATGATGAACTGTAAGCAATTGAGACATTTAGGGCACACATCTACACATTACCCTACATCAATGTATGACATGCTATGGCAATGTAGTAATCATGTGAATCTACAAGTAACCAGCAGCTACTTCCCCATAGTGGCGTGCTCCCCCATTTTAGGGCGCCGCTACGGTGAAGTAACAGCCACAACTAACCATGCACCTCCCGCACATTGCAGTGGGGGTGGTTACTGCACTGTAGGGAGACGTGTAGATGCGCCCTTAGAGATGCTATTTTCTGTAGGCTCAGGTAACAAGCTGAGGCAAAAGGCAGCTCCTCAGGGGTGGAGGAACACTATTTTTTTCAAGAACTCCAAGAATTAACAAGGGATGACAAAATGAACACGGGATTCAAAGCTTTTGTTTTTGCTTATGTGTTTGTGCTGATGTGTAACATGCTGACCTCCACGAACTCCCTGTCTAAGCTACTTCTGCACTTAATTTTAATTTGTAACTAATAATTAGAGGGGACAGGGGAAGATTTAGATAAGCACTCAGTATTCTAGAACTATTTGCCATGACAAAAATTATGTTAAGAAAACATGACCATTATGTAGCTGAGCCCTTGGAAATCAGGAAATGCCAAGCTAAAGATTCCTATGCAGCTTTAACTGTGGCCCATAGTGCGGATGCATTCTAATGTATTCTCCAATTATACAAGTGAGACTCTTCTCCCCAGTGATATAACATCACAGTCTTGTTTCTTTCATCTTGTTTTGTGGGATGGCAACATAAGTTGAGAGGCAGCTGTTGCCTCGGTGCGCCTTCAGAAAACCTCGATAGACTCGGATAAAATATGAACATAGACGTTAAATCCTTAAAGTTATGAGTGACTGAACAAGAGAGGAGAAAATTTTAGTTGGAGAGCACCAAATAGCCAGGATAGGGGTTGTTTCCACACTACTTCTGAGTGGGTTTCCATAGTATTAAGGGGTGGGTGGACTATTTTACACCTTTCTATTCTTCACTTACCATTCACTCACCAAAACAGCACTGTGTTGAAACACACCATGAAAACTCTGTGCATTCTGGGTTCTGAACTGGAAGTATTACAGCTACTTGAGTGTGGTGCATGTATCCAGGTCAGCAGGCTCTGCTGAGAAAAGCTAAAAGAACTGGGAGTTTTCCTTCATCCCCAGCTCTTTCACATTCCAGCTGGCCCCAACACACCTCTCAAAGGCGAGGAGAAGGAGAATGGAAGACATTTTAAGATGAAATAGCTTATTTCTCTCTTCTTTCCCTGGGAATCAGGGGTGGAATCCTAGATGTATCCTGAAGTCCACAGCAAAACTCTCATTAATTCCAAGAGGCCTAGGATTTCACTCTGGATATCTGAATTACCAGCATGGCATGATCTCCCACTAGGCCTAGGGAATGAGTTATCCTGGAACCCAGGCATAACTGTTTAGTATGGGGCTTCTATCAGCACCCCTGCCAAATCTTCAAAAGCATTATATTTCATCAAATGCAACAATTGGCTGATTTTCTCAAATGTGAATTTTTAAAATGACTTGCTGCATCCAAGCTACATACATTATTCTTTGCTGCTATATATAACAATGTCACCTTCAGTCCTTTCAACTCATATCTCATTCATGACTGTTAAGCATTTCCCTTACAAGTGAAAGCCTACAGGCTATGTCTCTGATAGCAACACTACTTAACACAGAGGGCAGCCTAGTTAGTATCCTGTGCATCAAGAATCCTAAGAGATGTTCAAGACATTTTTGCTTTCCTGCCTCCTCTGGGATATCCAAGCTAGCATCACCTCTCCTAGATGCTTTGTGTGAAATTCCCAAACAAGTCTAATATTATACGGTTTGAAATAATATGGGTTGGTACGTAAAACATACAACGTGTGACATTCTTAAATTCTCATCTAAGCTAGGCCCAAAAATTACATATAAACCAGTATAGGTGATAAAAAACCAGTTCATATCTATAATACTGTACAACAGAAGTTGAATGCACATAAACTGATTCAGCCTTGGGCATTTTGACTGTCTGTACTTAGCCCTAGAGTCTGATCAAAAGCTCATTCAAGTCAAGAGGGAGAAAGTCATTAAATTTCAAGGGCGTTCAGTTCAGGCACTTATATGGATCTAGTCCGTATGGTTATATCTAAAAAACAACCATTTTGCAGAATGCATTCTATCATCCTTTGGCTTGTGCTGTTTCTCTTTCTTCAAGTCACACATCAGAGATGCAGTACTGAATTTTCCAGAGGTGTCATTTTCTGCCTCACCAACCCCTAAACCATGACCTGGGTCTCCCATGTCATTAAACAGGTTTGGAATTCAAAGAATTGTAGACAAGTAGGGCTGGAAAAGTTTGTATTCACTGCCTTGAATTAACACTTGAATTAACACTGTTTGCATTCATAATTTTCTCGTACACCTTTAAAATGTATTAAACTTTTTTTGGAATAATGTCAACACAAATTGTGGCATTTTAGCCAATATTTACATCCCTCCCCAGCATCAGTCATCTTTCCTTTCCTTTGTTCTTACCTAATGACCATGGTATAGCTTGTTAATTGTCCTGGACCCACATGTCAATCAGAAACCAAACCAAAACATTGCCTGCATTTCATGAGACACTGCTAATACTTGTTTATAATCGCTTCTTAATTTTATTTCTTTACCTACTATGAATTACCGATTGTAGATTAAAGACTATCATCAGCACTTTCCACGCTGAAATTTCAAAGCATTTTACAAACACTGATTAATTCTTATCATATTGCTGAGAGATAGGATATAGTCACTAGGGTTGTACAAAGCTTTGGTAGCTGATTTGATTCAGAGGAGATTTGGCCCGATTTGGCGGCCAAATCTCCTAATTTGAATTGAATCGGGAGACCCATTAATCTCTCTGAATTGAACTGAAAGCCTCCAAATTGCTTCGGAGAGATTCGGTCATAGACTATACAGCCAGGCACTAGACAGTGCTGGTGGGAGCAGCTGGGGGAACAGCTGGATGAGCCCTGGCTTGAGTCAGCAGCCCTGGGGGAAGCTGCAGGAACTGGGGACAGTGCTGGCAGCCCTGGGAGAATCCGCGGGAACTAGGGGGAATGATTGGGGAGCTGTGGGGAATCTAACCAGGAGCTGGGTGATTGAATCAGGAGCTAAGGGATCAAACAGGGGCTTCCCCCCAGCTCCCAGTTTGATGCCCCTGCACCCTGATCATTACCCCCAGCTCCCAAGCATTCTCTCAGCTCCCCGATCATTCCCCCCAGCTCCTGCAGCTTCTGGAGCTGCCAGCACTGCCTGCCTTGCCACAATGAGGAGGCAGCTGGGGGATCAGCCAGATGAGCTGCGGCTTCTCCCGGGGCTGCTGGATCATGCCAGGGATCGTCTGGCTGCTCCCCGAAATGCTCCGGTCGGCACTGCCTGGCTGTATAATCTATGGCCGAATAAGATTCAGCATAGAATATCTTTGGATCTGAATCACCAAATCGAATCGCTGTCCCGCCGAATCTTAACTGAATACTTTCTGCTTTGCACAGGCCTAATAGTCACCTACTTCTGAATGAAGCACAGCTATTACATGGCAACTCTTCATCTTAAGGCAGGACAAGAAATAAAAGAAAATGCTATATTGAACTGAAAGTAGAGGGTCAGATACTACATAAGTACCTGAGCTAGAATTTGACCAGGATTCCAGGGGTAACACCCCTAACTCTGGAGGCAAGTATCATATTGCATTTATACACACACTCAGAGGGGGGGGGGGG
>NW_005841953.1:166761-167308 GCF_000455745.1 Alligator sinensis
TTAGAGTAGCTCCAAGAGTTGCTCTAATTAAAGCACCCGGAGTGTCTCATGTATCAGCGTCCCCGCACTTAAAAATGGCAGCAGGGGCACTTTGTCTAAAGCTTGTCAAACAAGCTTTAGATAAAGTGCCACTGTTGCCATTTTTAAGTACAGGAAAGCTGATACACAAGATGCTGGAGGCTGCTGGAGTGTGATAATTACCACACTGCAGCAGACTCGATTAATCTGGATTGGAAGGGACCCCCTAAGTCAGAGTTCCCTACAGGAAACCAAATCCACAGAGTTTCTCTTGTCTCCATTGTTGTGGGCTGACAGAGGGAGATCACCACCCTTAATCACTTACTGAATCAAGAGCATCTCAGTACTGATTTTGCTATGACTGTGTGTCTGAGTTCATATCAGAGAGGGGGGTTCATCTTGCGCGGGCCCTCTCCCGATCCCGCCTGGGTCGCCATGTGCAAGTTCTCTCCCGATCCCATCTGGGTCGCCATGTGCGAGCCAGGGGCGAGCCGGGCCCATCTTTGTGCACACAGGCTGTTGGGAGCAG
>NW_005841953.1:167799-168158 GCF_000455745.1 Alligator sinensis
CCACGTATGCCTACATTTAGAACCGGCCAATAATGTGGCACGAATCTAAATACAAATGGCAGGAACTCCTTTGCATCGTGCATCACTATAATGCAAAAGGAATGCACTATGCAAAGAAAGCTACAGAACTGGCGGGAAAAACTCCTGCATGCGGGTTCTTAATTGCAACAGAATGCTCCACCGTGCAAAAGAGCTGCAATTTGGCGGGAACATGATTTAGCGATGCCGAAGCACACACAAACAAGAAAACCACAACTTTGGGTTGTGACACATCTCTGCTGTATGCTATGAAGCTAGCTCTAAGCAAGCTAACTCAAGTATGTGAAGTAGTGTAGCTGCAGTAGTACAGAGCTCCGCTC
>NW_005841953.1:168168-179659 GCF_000455745.1 Alligator sinensis
TGTGGGCATGCTAACTGCACCCTTGCGAGTTCAATGAGTGATTGTGGTCTCTCCTGAAGCCAGCTCCTAAAGGTCACTAGGATCAATACCCTTGTTTTGGGAAAGGCAATGACCACAGTATAGAATGCAATACCTCTTTATATGCAACTGTGTCATCAAGTAGCTTGTAGCAATGTAGCTAGGTGGATCTAACTCAGTGGAGTCACCAATTTGTCTTGTCATTCTTTCAGTACAGCAATAAACAAATTGAATAAAAGGAGAAGCAGCTGAAATAATATATTTATACTTCCGGAAGCACATTAGGAGGTGACGGATAAGAGTGAATATGATAAAATGACACACAATAACAGAAAGCAAAGAGATTGGGAACTTTGTCTTCCCCATCTCGTCACACAGGAATATGGGAATATTTAGGGAAATTAAGAAGTATGAAATTCAGAGCTGATAAAAAGGAAATACTTTTTTCATGCAATGCATGACTAAATGGTGAAATTCATTGCCACAGGAAATCCTTAAGGCCAGGAACTTAAGAGGATTAAAAAAAAACACTGGACATTTATATGACTATCAGGAATATACAGAGTTCCCAGGATTAATAACAGCAAACATTTTCGAAGGGATATCAAACCATGTGTTTCAGGGCTTTCATCAGCATTAATGACCATTAGATGAGACTTAATGTGAGGACCAAGCTAATTCATAATTGCCTACCACAAGGTTCTTGTAGCTTCCTTTGAAGCATCTGTTGCTGCCTAGATGTACTGAGGGTCTGCTTTTCAGTTGGAATTTGTTTTAGCTGCTAAGAGCAAACCAAGCGTAAATGTCTCTTTGACTAAGTGTACCAAATGCAAGGAAAAAAAAGGCTAGCATGTCACACATACTTCACTGTTCTATTCATAAGCCTCCAATGTGTTCAAGGACAGGTATATAAACACAGAGAAGAATGAGTGTGCTAAACAGACAATAAGCACTTATACTGTTTGGAAATGCAGGAGAAATGAACAGAAACCATGTATTTTGTAAAGCAATGTTAAATATGATCTCTTTACAGCTTAGCATCTGACAAATGTGGTATGGATGCATCCTCTTCTGCAGGGTCACATGGTAATCTGTTATAACAAGAGTAGCTCCACTGGAGAAAGGGAATTATGTCATGTTTAAACACTGTTGTAGGGAGGATAAGAACCTACATAACAATAGACACTGAGGAAAGGATGATTACATTATGGCAGTGTGCTGTGCAGGCACATATCTTTATGTAATTTGTTCAACTACAAAAGGCAGTAATATGATGTAAAGACTATTAGAGTGACTATTACATGACCATAACAAGAGCCAGTTGGAAAGCAGGGGCTGGGAAGTATATCTACATCAAACCCATTAACAAATAAATGTTTCATGCAATGATCTTCTTGGTGCCGTTGAGGTAAAAAAAACCCCTACAGCCCTTCTCCCCCATCCAACATTTTAAATTATTTTGTTTACTGCAATTCAGTGCTATACTGTGACTCTTCCAATAAGTTCACTTTACCTTTGCTACCATGTTGAACTAATATAAGGCCACGTATTCGGCAGGTGTAAACTGACATAACTCAATTGGCTTCCCCTTAACCTCTAGGCTACTGAGTTTTCCTAACTGGCAATCTTAATGAGCAAAATCCTAGGGAGTATAGCCCTTCTTACAGCAAAGGAACTGATCTGCAAGCCCAGAGAAGGCAGCCAGGAATACAGGGCTGCTGTTCAGTAGTTCTGCCATCAGTTTGTACAGGAACCAAAAAGGGGACAGGAAATGTATATAACATTTTTATGGGAGCTTGGGATCATTTTTATGGGATCATTCACAGGAATGATCTGATAGAAGAATTGTGATCCAAAACCTGCCTTTTGTTCAATTTCTGCTCACCAGACAGCTGCAAGTTGAATCAAGCTCACAAGATACAAATGGGCATGGTAAAGTAACATTTGCAAAATTATTTCGTCTCATAATTTAACACATGGGAGATTTTCCTATTTGTGGTCCTCACTGCTCAACTCTGTTGCAATTATCTCCATGGCAGGGAATGATAAACGAAACACAGTACTTGGATTATGAAGTTTTCAGGTGGTTGAGCAGAAACAAATGGAATATCTGCTGGAGCAACAATGTTAAGATACTGAGGTAATTTTGGTATTAGTGGAGCTTCCATTTCACAACACTCACAGTCCACTGACTTTTTAATTCACTGATAGTACATGCACACCAAGTCATCTGTTTCTTCAGGCATACAGGTTTTCTTTATGTATCAAGTACTCTGCCAGAGAGACATCTGATGTGTTACGCTAATTCTTTTGCTCCTTGCCACAGTGCCTAGATCTCTCCCAGGATACAAAAGAGCATCGGCACCCAGTCTATTATGTGCATTTAGAAAGTCCCTGCTTAATGCAAATTCTCTGTGTCAATTGTTTCTTAGCGGTCTGATCCATATGCTGCAGGGCGCCACAGAAAATTAAATCATTGTAAAAAAAATTCTATTCCATGCCATGCCATGCCATGCCATCTTAGTGTTTAGCTAAAAGATAGGTACTTATGCATTACATACACAAACACTGTCCACCTTCTTCTCCTCTCCTTTCCCAGATAAGCAGTCTTCAAAAGCACCCCAACAATACTCATCTGGTTTAGTGAAGTAGGGGTTGTAGGTGGTATTTAGCATTTACTTCAATTAGAATGCATCAAAACAATCAAACAACAATGAAACCCAGTTCATATTACTTGCATCTGTTCTAAGTGCTGTAAAGCTTGAAAACTTCTTTGAGTTTTTCAGGTGCAAGGTGATATGAATGCAAAGTAAAAACGGACTTTTCATGGCTGACATATCAAACACATATTTGGAGACTTGATTTTTCATTTTTAGCATCCCTAGCATAAATTTATAGACCTACGTTTGAAATATGGATTTTTTACTATTATAATCTACCATACAGACAGATTGGGCCATCACCAAAGGCAGCAAAACATCTGCTGATTTTCTAATATGCAGATGATGGTGGGCTGGGTAGAAGAGGCGAATTCCACTTAGCTTAAGGCAATGAAATCCTCAGAGACAGTGCACATTTTCTGAAACAGTAACTAAGGAAATTGCTGTTGAAGACAGGGGTTACTGTTTGGATCTTTACTGCACTGATTCATTCTAACTATGGATTAAAATATGCATTTATATTTCTTGAGTGGGATACTAGCTTGGGTTATACTGAGTTGACCTATCTACAGAAAATAATAATCAGTCAGAAGTGGCAAACCTGCCATTTTAGCTGCTGAGACATCTTAATTTACAGCATTTGAACACTATATGCACTGATCCCATTTACTAATTACTTCCATACTGAATGATTCTGCTCCTTTGGGAAATATTCCCTGTGCTTCCCATTGTAGTCAGTGGGATTTATACACATGCTTGAAGACTTTGCTTGAATCAGGACTACTAGGGACAACACTGCTGGAACTGGGAAGCTCTATGAAAACAATCGGAAAAAGAAAAAGTAAACGCAAACGCTGTAGAAACTAGGTGTCTTCATCTTTAAGGAAAAAAATCTCTTGCCCCATTTAAAATATGTGAAATGCACAGAAAAGGAAGAAAAGGGTTATTATTTATAATATAATGACTACAGTTACACTGCAGTTACAGGCCAGTTACACTCTGGTTATGCTTTCTGATTCCACTAATTCATATAAATGGAAGGTTCACTATATGACAGAGTAATTACAGTGTAAATACAATGTTCTTTATGTATCTGGATTCTAAAAAAAAATGCCTGTATTACCAAGGTGGTAATAAGAAGTAATTTGGACATGCCATTAACCTTCAAATCCTATGAATCAGATAATTAGGATATAGAAGAGCATAACCAAAAAGTGTAATTACATTACGTGAAGGGCTTGACTGCACAACCATTACAGGACTACTCATGTGTGTAACTGCTCCTGAACACAAGTAAGCATAGCCAGATCACATACCAAAGCACTGTGGTCACTTTAGCAGAACAAGAAGTGGAAATGAAAAATATACACTTGCTACATTGGTAAAGTTTACATATGTGCTAGGATTTGTTCTAATACACAAAATAATTGCACTACGTTTTGCTACTAGTGGTTGGCCCAACCTTGCAAGGGAGATCCCTTTGCAGAGTGCTGGTAGACTGCACTCTATGGAAGGTCTACCACATCCAATCAGCCCTTAGCACAATGGGCATTCAATCCCTGACTGATATCAACCTTAATATAAATGGTAAAAATAACAAGGTAAAGTTGGAATTCTCCATCTCCATTTCTCCTAGCCCTTTTCTAACTCTTTTTTGTTTAATTCTTCAAGATACTGCAGAAGCAAGACATGAGAGTGCTTAGCATGATCAAAGTGCTAGCAAATTTCCTGGGTGCATGTTAACCCACTTCCTAATCACCAATTAAATAGGTACCACTGTACTTCTTTCTCTATCTCAGATGAGCTTACTGTGAGCAGTTATCTTATACCTTCTTAATTTCAGACTTCATAAACCCTTTTTGTACATAACTGACTGGCTTGCTTTTGTATGCATAGAGAAAACCATTGCCATCCAAGACATTTTTTAAAAACACTGAAGAATTCTACAACAGTTTAGTTGTTGCTTTAATTTTGGAGGTATGCCATTATACCATTTTACATAGTTACCATGCAGTGGTGGTGAACTTTAAGCACACAAGGCAAATGAGGTATAAAACACTTGTAACTAAGGTATATATATGAGGTATAAAACACATGTTGTTAAAGAGGCATAACATCAAAGGAAAACAAAATGCATGACTACTTCAGGAAACCAAACTCTGCCATTCAGATCATGTGGGACCTTTTTCACTCAGTTCCCTGGGCCTTAGAAAAATGGGAATTCAGTACCTTTCCTGGGAACTATTTGTCTTAAATTCTCCCATGCAGGAGTTCACACACTTAAATTAACTGTACTTAACATATTTTTCTGCTAGCTGGCCTTTACATTTGAGAGAGATCTATCTGCTATATTCCTATAGTGAACATTTTATATTTGAGTGCTGTATCTTACAACTTCTCAGAGCCGAGGCATAAAGGAAAGATATGTATTGATTCCCTTTTGAGAGTCAAACTCTTAGGATCCTTTGAAAAACCAGATCATTGATGTCACCAAAGCTTAACAGGTAAGTGCAGGCTGGCCATGCTGGATCACACCATCTTATGAGTGCCTGACCTGCTGGCTAAGGATTTTTAGCCCACACTATTTTCCCCTCTACTTTTTCCTTTCCCTTCTTATTCCTGAGCAAATGACATCCAGCCCTTCAGGTGCACAAATAACTGGAAAGACAAAGAAGCAGGCTGGATGTGGAAGATACTCTGATACCACCTAATGTCGCAAGACAAGGGTATGAACAAGCGTTAAAATCAACCAGTTGAAGTTTAGCAACTTGTTTCAACTGCTTGAAATCCAATTGGAAGATAACTGTACAAGTGTGCAAAGGACTGTCTGTGTGCTCTGCAGAGCAGCCAGAAGGCCCCAGAGCATACATCCCAATTTGCTTTGCAGTCTTCCTTGTACGCTTGGAATTTGGTGACAGCAAACCAGGGCGCCAGTCAGGGCTGCTTGGCTGGTGGTTTTAAGGGACCATGCCACTTCTTCCTAACCACACTACATCCCCCACAGCTGTAAGCATGTTGGAGAGCACACCCAGAGTGCATCTGCTTTCTTTTGAAGCTGGGACTCTGCTCACATCTGGGGCGGCTTGTGCACAGGGAAGCCTCATCACTGTGGCCAAGCTCAGGGCTGTCAAACCTGGGGTGGGGGGTGCTTTTTCTCCATGTGACATTTTAGAGGCCAGCATATGTGAGGCTGCACATACTGGTTTTGGTGTGCCCGACAGGGGTAGGTGCTCTCCGCTCATGTTGCACTGCATAGCCCTGTACCTGCAGCCCCACATATGGGGCTCTGAGGCCTCTTTAAGTACTGCGTGGGGGCGGAAGGGGCAAATCTACTTTCCATGGCATTTCATGCGGGTACTCCATGCAGAGTTTGCAGTTGCAGGGCCCCCCACCACCTTAAGGGTACAGTTCCCCACCCCCACCAGCTCAGACCAGCCCTTCAGGTAGGATCCAGGTGAAAAGGATGGATGGAGGACTCTGGAATAGCAGTGTTTGTGAAGTGGAGCACTGGGTCATGAGGCTTCAGGCACCATAGGAGTGGGCTGGTAAGTGTCCATGGGGTGGAGGGTTTGGGTGGTTCCAGGAATGGTGGTGGTAAAGGGGGTGGGAATGGTCCTGGTTTGAGTGGGTCACTTTTCCCACCAACTCAGGGTGATGGGGCTGACACCTACACATAAAAGCTGGTCACAAAGTGTCTTGCTGGAGGGGAGGGAGGTAGGAATGGTGCATACTAGGATACTGGAGGGCTCCCCTGCAACTTATTAAATGGAAAAGTGTGTAAATGGTTCCATCAGAGGTAAATTCATCCTTGTCTGACATGGCAGAGATTCCCACGACATCACCCATTCTTCATTTGGTTGAAGCCCTGTAAAGTCTTGTAGACTGAGCAGTCCAACCAGTGGAACTGTGATTCCACTGGTTGAAATGCAACATTTGTACATACCCCAAGATGGCTGCACTGGTATGAACTCTGGCTACAGCTTTTAATGCCGCTGCAAAAGCCCATTCTCAGTAAGTTGCCTCACATACTCAGGAGCTTAAATAGATAGTGCCTGCTGGCATGATGGTCTTCCTCCCTCATCTCCCTCCTGTGGCTGAGTATCATGAGACAAAATTTCATAGATTTATGGAGCAAAAGGGATAAAAGAGACCTGCTGGGTTCACCTAGTCCAACCTCCTGCTCAATTTGGTTCAGTATTGGTATGATTTGTTAAGTGAGAAACCTGATTCACCTTTTGTGTGACGAACTGCTGTGCACTGATACTGTATTTTCTATTAGCCTTTCAGAGAGCCCAACTATTGAGCTGTGCAGTATCTTTTAGGAGGCTCTGCTACCTTGTTTGCCTCTATATCAGATGTTTCCACACCTACTGCTTTGAAAGGTGCAGCATCATCCTTAATACTCTCATATTTGCTCAAAAGATGTTATTAATCATCATTAATACTCTCATATTTGCTCAAAAGACATTTACTCTCACAAGCTCTCAAAAGATACATATTGATTTATTTTTGCTAACATGCTGCTTTAAAAATATGGAGAGTTTTAAAAACCCCCTGCAATAAGACATCCAATAAGACATAATGTAAGGTGAATGAAAAGCAAACTAGACTGATTAAGTACAGCTGATAGGAAAAAAAAAGGAAGAATGAAAAACTTGCCTGCTTATACATGCAAACTCCTTTTCTCAAAGTCTTGACTCAGAACTTAGCCTTCAAAGCACACAAGAATGAGGCAGGATGCTTCATTATCAAGTGTTCATCAACAGCCCACACTCTCACATGACAGCACATAATGCAAATATTTACAGCAGGAAGTTCTCAGCAATGATCAGTCACCAACAAATGGCAGTGACTTATCAAATGGTAATCCCTGCTGTGGGAAAGCCAGCTGAGGCAGCAATTCCACACAAGAACTGCATTCAGAAGGTCTTTTCCTATAATTAGCTCCAGTTTACAAGGCTGCACCAATGATGCTAAGTGTGTTTGACTAGTGCCATCAGGAGTCCATGTAGACAAAAGTCATAGCATTAAAACCCTAGAGGTTAGGCTGACAGTGTTTTTTTACATCTAATGTGTCTCTAATGAATACTTCCAATTTAAGTGGAGCAATTTATCCCAAGGCTATAATATCCACATTCTACTTATTGTTTTTTTAATTGTGATATATCCAATTTATCTTTTCAGACTCTAAACTTTTAGGAATAATGATTTTTTTGGTTTGGTATGCTGTTCTGGTGCCTGTTCGTTTTAATGCAGAAGGGATAGTCACATATTCAGGTTAAACCATTTCCACACTCCCAGGCTTTGCCAGTAGTTTGATGCAGCTGCTCTCCACATCACTACTGCAAATTAGCTTTTTAATGATTTTTTAAATCTGTGACCAAAACAGAAGTGCACTGACAGTAAATTTTTCTGTTTTTCCAGCACGGTATCCAGTGTAAATATGAACACTTAGTTACAGCATTTAAAAAAATCAGCAACAAGCATAATAAATAATAAAATGTTCCAGAGGTCACCAAGTTTTTGTCTGCTATTGAGGAAACAGTTTTGCTCACATATACTTTGCTGAGGAGCATGATGGAAATACACAGAAATACACGTACACACAAGTAAAATGCTTTAAAGGTACAAAAAGTCAAGACGAGTCCAAAGCTGGTTGATGTTCCTTTGGGAACTGCTCGTATCTATTTATAACCCAGCAAATCTTTAGGTCTACATAGTGCCCTAAATCCATGTGTACAACTTCTGCTGTAGAGTGAACAAGGTGAAGTACATAGTTCTTGGTTCTTAGATATTCAGAGATATTCAGACTCTCCTGGTGACTCACAAGATATAAAACAGGATGAGACTTTTCACTGACAAATGAACTGTGGGGTTTCCTAATTAGTAGGAGGGGGAAATAGAATAACTGAGTTGTGAGATCATAAATTCCAAAGGAGGAAGATATACTTGGTTTAAGAAGTACAAAATGCCACTGAGTATAAAACATAGTCAGGGTACAGAAGAAATACTGATATTCAAGGTTCTCTTTGGAATTAGCGCAACATTTTACTTTCAGTTTAATATGCTCTCGGCAGTATTTATATTGAAAAAGAATGACATCTATTTACCACCTCTCCACAAGACTCTCTTACCCATTTTACTTATTTAAATGTAGCTCCTCATGCTACGATGGATAGCACTTCTTTTTTGTATGTGCAGTGTTTAGCATGCCTGGAGAGGAGATGGGCCCCACCAGGTCACTTTGCCCAAAGAATCACCAAAGATGCATAGTATCTAAGGTGCCCCGACGGTTGCAGTGGCCTCAGGACTGACTGACTTGACTGTAAAGCATACAGTAATCAGAGGTCTCATTATCAGCTCAGACACAGTATACGCTGAGGGCCCAAATATGCCAGCTGCTGACCTCCTTCCAAGAGGTACCAAGCACATGGAAAGCCCTTAGAGAATCTGCTTGGGTATTCTGGGATAATCAGCAATTGCAGCCACTTGTAGTAAATATCATGTCCATAGAAGGTCACCTATAGCCAAATGCTACCTCTAGTAGGATAACTGCTCCTGTGTGATCTTCTTTTCAAGAGGTGCCAAATTAAAATGTCCATTCATCTAAAATACAAAGCTCCCAATGACACCTAAGGATCCTGCTAAGTTGCAGTAAGTAGGGGTGAAAGTGTGACTCCATTCAAGTCAATGAAAAAGTTTCCCTGAACTCTTCAAAGGAGTCAAGACTTCATACAACTCCCTCTTCAGTACTCAAAATGAGGTGATGGATCATTGTTGCCAATATTTGCCTCTGCAATATTTCTCCCACCCCACCTGGGGCCTAATCCTGTGGCACCTGCTCTGGTAAAATTCCTATTGGCTTCAAAGGGAACAATACCTGAGAAAGGTATACAGGGGTTAGGTTCACAAGCAGAACAGAATATGAATCCTTTCCTTACATCCTGATCCAGTAAGCAGTTGTGTGGCCTGAACTTTGTCACCCAGGCCAAATAACTAGTAGGGCCAGCACCTTAACTTGTATATAGGGAGGTTTATGGCTGTTTTGAATCAGCAGAGTGTAACAAGGCAATTGGATCATAGATGCATAGATGTAGGGTCGGAAGGGACCTTGTAGATCTTCTAGTCTGACCCCCTGCTCTGGGCAGGAGAGAAAACTGGGCTCAAATGACCTCAGCTAGGTAAACGTCAACCATCCTCTTAAAGACCCCCAAGGTAGGAGCCAGCACCACTTCCCTTGGAAGTTGGTTCCAGATCCTAGCTGCTCTGACAGTGAAGTAGTGCCTTCTAACGTCTAGTCTAAACCTAACAACTTATGGCCGTTATTCCTTGTTACTCCAGGAGGCGCTCAGGGGAACAAAGTCTCTCCCAATCCCCGCTGGTCCTCCCCTAGTAAGTTTATAGACGGCCACCAGGTGCCCCCTCAGCCTTCTCTTGCGAAGGCTGAACAGGTCAAGGTCCCATAGCCTCTCCTCATAGGGTCTGCCCTGCTGTCCCCAGATCATGCGAGTGGCCCTCCTTTGGATCCTCTCAATGCTGTCCACATCCCTCCTGAAGTGCAGCATCCAGAACTGGAAG
Source organism: Alligator sinensis (assembly GCF_000455745.1). Lineage (NCBI taxonomy): Eukaryota > Metazoa > Chordata > Crocodylia > Alligatoridae > Alligator > Alligator sinensis. The sequence continues at coordinate 178,425 of NW_005841953.1, forward strand.
CAGTACTTCAGCTGTGGTCTGACCAGTGTCGCATAGAGGGGGAGGATCACCTCCTTGACCCTGCTTGTGATGCATCTGAGGATGCAGGACAAGGTACAGTTAGCCCTACTGACCATGTCCTCACATTGTCGGCCCATGTTCATCTTGGAGTCAATAATGACTCCAAGATCTCTTTCTGCCACTGTGCTTTCGAGAAGGGAGTTCCTCAACATATAGGTATGCTACTGGTTCCTACTGCCTAAGTGCAGCACCCTGCACTTGTCAGTATTGAATCCCATCCTATTTTCATTTGCCCACCCCTGTAACCTGTCCAGGTCCTGCTGTAATCTGTCCTTCCCTTCTTGTGTGCCCACCTCATCCCAAATCTTGGTGTCATCTGCGAATTTAAACTAGGTGCTTTTCACCCCGTCGTCCAAGTCGCTAATAAAGAAATTGAACAGAGCAGGCCCAAGGACCGAGCCCTGGGGGACTCCACTGCCTACTCGAATATGACCCGTCCACCACCACTCTGAGTACGACCCCTCAGCCAATTTGCAATCCATCTCACTGTGTAGGCATCAATGCCACAGTCGCTTAGCTTTTTAATGAGGATGGGGTGGGAGACAGTGTCAAAGGCCTTCCTGAAGGCCAGAAAGACTACATCCACCACGACACCTGCGTCCAATGATTTCGTGACCTGATCGTAGAAGGCAATCAGGTTGATCTGACAGGACCTGCCCCTAATGAAACCATGCTGGTTGCCCTTGAGCATCATCCCTGCTGCTGGTCCATCATGTATGTGCTCCTTGATAATCTTCTCAAAGAGCTTCCCCAGGATTGAAGTAATACTAACAGGCCTATAGTTGCCCAGGTCCTTCCTCTTCCCTTTTTTAAAGATGGGGACCACATTGACCTTCTTCCAGTCGTTTGGCACCTGGCCAGAGCACCACGAGTGCTCGTAAAGCTGTGCCAGTGGCCCCATGATAACCCCTGCCAATTCCCTCAACACCCAGGGGTGAAGAGCATCTGGACCTGCTGATTTGAACATGTCCAGCCCCTCCAGAAGTTCCCAGACTTGGTCCTCCATGAAAATTCCAGCAAATTTGACTTGCTGAATGTAATTCATTGCTCAACAATGAAGAGTCCTGTCTGTTGCCTGTTACTCATGTAAAGTGATCTCAGGAATTTAACTCAGGCAATACACGTGAGATGAGAATGTCATACAGAGAAATAAGAGTGGGTGGGTAACACTTTCC
>NW_005841953.1:179690-182431 GCF_000455745.1 Alligator sinensis
AGCCTTACTCCAGCTCTTACTCCAGGAAAAGGGAAAAGAGCAGGGGCTGCTCGTTTGATATTATTCTCTGGTGATCAAAGAGACAGGGAGTGGTAGATACGTACCTACTCCCTAACTGCCATGGGGTACAGAATGATGGAGGAGAACAGTAGTTAGTGTTTTTGTGACCTGGATGGAGAAAGATTGACATTCCCACTCTAGAATATAAGAGGTAGCTTCAAGTATTTCAAAAGACAGACATACTTTGTATACATGTATATTTTAAAGAAATTACAAAAATACGCTGTATTGTTTCTTTAAACCTGTGGCATAAAGTCATGTAGGATGGGCAGGAGATGGTACCACGTTCTTTGATTGGTATTAATTCTTCCAAACCAAAGGACCCTCATGTTCAGTATTAATAGCTCTGGGCAGTCTGTGTGAACAGGAAGATAATGTTACTGTTTTGGAATGGCTTTAAAAGGGTTCCTGAAGTATTTCAAGAAATTCCTGAAGAATACAGTAGTTTATTTCCAATACACGAGGCACTGATCAAGGCTATTCCTGAATAGGACTTCAGGACTAAGTACAGACAATCAAAAAGCCCAAAGCTGAATCGTTTCAATCTTTGCAGGTTAGTCTAAACTGCATAGATTGAACCAATAAGCAAGTGAACAGACATTCACTTTTGATTTCAGAAATGCAGCCACATGCCTGCAGTGGCCCAGGCCAGAAGCTGGGGAGTGCTACAGCATACCTCCCTGCTTAGCTGCAGCAGACAGTTTGGGCCATGGCTAGACTGCCCACCCTGCAAGGCGAGGGGGATGGGGAGGGGGAGTTGGCTGGAGAGGTGCAAAGCATCCTGGGATGCTGGGAGACTGCAAGATAACTTGAATCTTGAATCTGGGACAGGAGTTCAATAAACTGATTTAACGTAAATCAGTGAAGTATGATACCGCATCTATCCAGGTTTATCTTAAACTGGTTTCGGCCATTTTGAAAGTGTTTTATGTGCACTGCTGTTGTGTTACATATTTGAACCAGTTCCTAATCGCTTATACCATTTTATATGTAATTTCTGTCCCTAGCCAAAATGGGAAGATGCTGTTATTACTTTTTTAATTATTATTTTTATACAGTATATTTAGTGTGAAGATCAAGATACGAGTTCCTTTCATACTTTCTGGTTCTCTAGTGAAAGCCAGAAGTGCTAGGCACAAATGACATTTTTTCTTGGTTTAGTTCCTCCTATTTCAAGGCAACTGGATCATTCCAGCAAATCTGACCTGCTGAATGTACAATGAGGAGACTTATATTTAATATATACTAAAGTTATTATTGAACAAAGATTTTCAAAAATCAGAGCCAGCTGTGGAGATCTTTTTTCCTAACTACACATCCATTAATTTAAAATGAAATCTTTATATTTAACATAGAATCTATTGCCTCTCTGTGTTAGATTTAGCAAGATTGACTTAATCTGATTGGACTAGAGTGTGAGGCCTGAATGCCAGGCATAAAAAATAATCATTGTAGCCTCTCAAAACTCTGCAGTTCATTGCCCTAGTTAGATGGACTCAACTTTCCAGGAAAGAACAGATCTAATCTACCAGTCCAGGCAAAGCCTTTCAGTGAGACTGGAATAAATCTCTCAAATGCAGGCAGGTCTTACACTAAAACAGGATGTTAAGTATATTCCAGTTCTGGATATAGTAAATTTTCCAAAGCTGGGCATGCTTTATGTCCCCTGAGATCTGCATCCACCAAGGTGTAGTCAATCAGCAGTTATGCTCTGTGAAGGCCCACTCTATCACACATGCTTAAGTGCTTTGCTGGATCAAGGCCTACATGTCTCTTACCATCAATGTGAGTGAGGTCACAATACAACTGGATCCAGAACCCAAAGACAAACATGGAAATGCTCACTTCTCAATTATAAAAAGGTGATTTTAAAATAGGACCAATTTTCCTTTTCTTCCTTCTTCATAGTACCTGCTATACAATGATCCCTTTAGAGAGACAGTACAGAAGTAGCATGGGCTTGGGGCAAATGGTGTAGGTCCTTGCATTCTGAATAAGGGTGCCACCTGTGGGTACCCTCTTCTCTCTGGGCAACTAATGACCATCAGCCACAAGGTATAGAGTTGGCAAACCCTATTTGGAGCTGGGACTACTGATAGGAACTGTCAGTCAAGACCTCTTTGGCTGGAGGTGGTACTGATGGTCTGCATAGTGTATTAAGCACTCATGGTCATTTGGGCTAGCTATGTGTTGAGGCTGAGGAGTCTCTGCAGCCTTCCCTTAAATCCACTGGGAAGCCCTGAGCTGGCGGACGGTGCTGTCCAGCTCCTATGGGTGTTAAGCACTGATGGACATTTGGGGCAGGCAACAGTCAAGGCCCCTACGTCTTCACCACCGCCCCTTAAGACCTTCAATCTGAAACTGGGATTTGTCAGACACCTGAGCTGAGGGTGGTGCTGCCCCAATTCATTGCACAGGATAAGCACAGTGGCCAGGCAATGGATTCATGGCTTGCCTAATCCATCTTTCCCCACTTAAGGCCCATGAGAGGGACAGACCCAACCAAAACTGAGCTAGAAGTGGTGCTGTGTAGTTGGCTGAAATTTGTCAAGCACCCTGCTTTGCCTACTCTGGTGACAGGTTTCGTATCCAAATCTGACTATCTCTCGCTGTTCTGCGTTTTCTCTTTCCTGTCACTTCCTGTCCAAGTTGCCCCCTCCCACTGCACTATTTTTCCCTAC
>NW_005841953.1:182462-196700 GCF_000455745.1 Alligator sinensis
AATCTTGTAATGATTATAACAACCATGCAGTTGGCAAATGGCTGATAACGGATTTCTGACAGTTAGTTGTCACTAGACTTCTGTCTCATGTTGGATGAGCCACCTGGGGCTTTGGCCCTGAATAACTTGAAACAGGTCCCCCCTCAGGGGTCATCATGCAAGCCTTAAAACATCATGTGGGGGGAGGCTAATTTTCCAGAGGGAGAAACTGGGGCACAGAAAGAATGAGTGACTTTTTTAAGGTTACACAAAAAGTGAACTCAGGGTCTCCTGGCTTATAAATTGGTTTTTTCATCACAAAAATCCCTATTCTCCCTCACTCCAATAGTCCTTCATCTGTTCAATGAAGACTGCTGGTGTGTTAAGGGGCAAACCTTCCAGTCTTTATTAGGATACTCCAGGATTGATATTCCTGAAGTATACCACAAAGAAATTAAGAGCTGAATTCATAATAAATAGTCATAGAGAAATGCATAGGACAGGCAAGGAAAACAATAAATAGCACAACAATCCTGGAAAGAGTTACAGAGAAACAGAAAAGACGGTTGTAACTTACGGGAGCAGAGCTGTTTTTCACTGTGACACTGGGGGTTGTAGCCCGTAGTGCCCCACTCACCCCATGGTAGTATTTGAAGCAGATCTTTGTTTCAGCTAAAAGACAGAATTATTTTGGATTAGAAATACTACCAGGAAGACATTTCATAATCTGTTGCACTTGGGACACATAATGTCCACTCAGGAAGATAGGCGAGTTGATTTTTGGAAGTAGAGTAATTTCTTCTCCTGCAACACTTGAGCCCCATATTTCCCATGGAGAGGGAAGTGTAGTGATTTGGTCCTTCTGACATACAAGAGATTAATCCTCCCTTTTCAGAGCACCAGCTACCAATTTTGCAAAACTATGTGCAGGCTTTAGACAGTGGGATAAAATTCCCTCAGCTACATTAGACCCATAGTTATCAACCTGTGGTCCACAAACTCCTGGGGGTCCACAGACTATGTCTAAGGGGTTTGTGAAAGATGACTATGATGAATCAAAAGTATGTTAATACCCACCCTTACAATTCAAAGAGGTCTGCAATTCCATTCCAAAGGAGTCGAAATTTCCAAAGGAGTCTGGACCTCCATTCAAAATTTTTTAGGGGTCCACAAATGAAAAAAAGGTTGAAAACCACTGCATTAGACAGAATAATAATAGGGCCATAAAACCATAATGATCTGGGGACTAAGTCAGCTATTATTTAGTTTGGTCAGGAAGAAATTTCTCTCATGAGCAGATTATTTCATAATGGCCTGGTAAGAGATTTCTTTGAAGTACCTGGATCTAGTCATTGTCAGAAGCAGGGAATGGTACAGGGAGGACCACAGTTCTGGTATTGTAATTCCAGGCATTTTACAGAAACAGTGTTAAGCCCTAGCTCTTTTTGGTCTATGCCAGTGGTGCTTAACCTTTTGGCCCCATGGGCCAGATGAGTGGTGCGGAGCCAGTCTGCAGGCCGAATCAAGCCCTGCACACCAGGATTAGGCCCTGGGGCCCAGCACCACCCCCTCCCTGTCCCGCAAACCAGGATTGGGCCCTGGGGGCCCAGCACTGCCTCTCCCACCCCTACATGCTGGGATTGTACCCCAAAGACCTGGCACCATCCCCTTTTGTTCCCCCAAGCTGGGATGGGACTCAGTGCTGCCTCCCCTGTTGTGTCCCCCCCCCCCGTCTGGATATTTGACAGCAGGGAAGTGGTACCACTGTTCCCCCATTGCCAGATTTCCAGACCCATGGGGGACCCCATGGCCCGGATGACATAGCGGCAGGTCAGATCAGGCTCACAGGCAGGGGCTGAGCACCCCGGTCTATTTCCTTTGACCTCATGGAGCTAAGGGTCAGTTTCTTGTTAGCAGCAGCAGCAAGGTGAGGATATTAGGTTTAGCGTTGGTTCCTCCCCCAACGCCGTTTTATTGTGACTCAAGCAAATATACTAATTTAAAAAATACATTTTCGCTACTGACTTAAGAGATGGAAGAAAATGAATCAGCTTCTTGTTTAGTGGTTCCTATAGGTTTCATTCTGTGATTCTGTATGGTTGTGTCCAACTCATCCAGCCCTACAGATTGGCTTCTGCTGACCACAGCATTAATTGCTATGACTGTCAGAACTCCGGCAGCTGCTGCTCCTCCCACTGACAAACTTCCTCCCCTGTGGGCAGCCATACAGGCCAAATGATGTGGTTCTGCATCTGAATCTGACTGGCAGGGTGCCTTGTGGGTCCAATAATGTGGTAGTGGCACAAGCTGCGGCAATTAATCCCACAACAAATGAATGCTGCCACCATTCACCACACAGTCGAACTTCCAGACCCAGCAGGCTGAATGACAGGCTCTGTGGGTGGGATCTGTTAGCCTTGTCTCTCCTGATTTATTACAAAGAGGAAAAGTACAGTTCAAAGGAAATAGTCCAGCTTCCTGAACTGATCCGGAACAGAGAGGACAGTGGATTTTCATGACTTTCTATTACACTACAGGGAGATACCAAATGTTTTCAATGGACTGAAGAATACCACAGAGATCCTCTGAACTCCAGCAACCCCCTATTATAGGAGAACATGCTACAGAATCAGTTTTGCCTATCCTTTCTCTTCACAGTCAATCCATAACTCTACTGCAGACTGTCAACACTGGGTGCTCCAAAATAATGGTAATGGGGACCATATAAATGCAGAATTTGTTACAACTTCAGAAATAGGTACCAAATTAGGAACCACATTAACCTACTGAGTCAAACCCATCCCCTTCTCTGAAAAAGCTGACCATCAGGTACAGTGCTTAGAGCCATGAGCAGCCCTTTTGAAGTCAACAGAACTACTCCTATTAGTGCAACTTCTGCAAGCAAGTACTTTGGACCTTTAGGCTGCAAGCTTTTTGACAAATGGACCTTTTATTTCCATGTATTCTGTAAAGTAGTTAACATGATGTGAAAAACATTCTATCATCACAGATCCAAGGCTCTTTCTGGAGGTGGCAAGAGCTGTGCAGGCTGGAAGCAGAACCTTTATAGTTTTGTTTAAAGTGCAGTGATTTTAAAAGATCCCACGTCCACTTTCAAAGCATTATAATTTCTCATCTGAACAAACCAGTCTTCTGTTTGGCAGCCAAGGAAGCAAATTCTTTAGAAAGATCCCCCTGCCACAAAAATCATTTAACTGCTTATGTGTATTCTGGCACACAGAAACGTAGGGCAAAATGGAATTCCAGTTCTGCACCAGACACCAACACTTCCTCGTTTAACTGTTATGCCACTTGTGACTGCTATCATCAGTGAGGCACAATGGGATACAGCAGTGATGTGCACTACAAACATCATCCCTATATAAATAATGAATAGAGGAATACTGTTGCTGTAATGTCACAGAGCATATTCAGTATAGTAAAGAAACCAAAAGCAATACAGTTGTGGCAAAACAACACGAGGACAAACCACGGATACTGTGTCAACAGATCATCATATTGAGATGTGGCAGTTGGCGTCTCTGAACAGCAGCCCTTGTACTACAAGAAGGACATGAAAAGTCTGGGACACAAAAAGCAGAGATATTTTTTAATATTTAGGCCTAAATAACTTGCCCCATCTCACTCAATGACTGCAGAGCAGACTGGACAAAAAACCTACAAAAAATCCTCTGAAAGCCTAACTGAATCATAAGTTTAAAAATCCTGTGCTCCGGAGTGATTTAGGTGCTTAAGAGCGTAAGGCTAAGTACAGATAGTCAAAAAGCCTGAGGTGGAATCGATTCAATCTTTGCACGTTTCTCTAAGCTGCATAGATTGGACTGAACTCATGTTCTCTCTTCAGTTGGGGAAGGCAGGCAGATGCCTGCAATGGCCCAGGCCAGAAGGCATGGGGGTGTGTGTGTGTGTGTGTGTGTGTGTGTGTGTGTGTGTGGCGGGGGTGCTTCTCATAGATTTCATAGACATTAGGGCTGGAAGGGACCTTGAAGAACGTCAAGTCCAGCCCCCTGCCCCAGGGGCAGGAAGTCAGCTAGGGTCAAAGGATTCCAGCAAGATAAGCATCCAAATGTTTCTTGAATGAGTCCAGAGTAGGTGCCTACACCACTTCTGGAGGGAGTCTATTCCAGGTCTTGGGGGCTCAGACAGTAAAGAACTTTTTCCTTATGTCCAGCCTAAAACGGTCTTGGAGGAGTTTATGACTGTTGGTCCTTGTTATCCCTTGGGGTGCTCTGGTGAACAGGCGTTCCCCCAGATCCTGATGTACACCCCTTACATACTTATAGGCAGCCACCAGGTCACCCCCTGCACAGCTCAGAATCCAGATGAGTGGGCGCCATCCCTGATTGGCTGCCCGGCACCCCCTACCCCACTTTGCTGCACCCATGTGGTAGGGGGCGCGACTGAGCCCCCTGACCTGGTCCTGACCCCCCAAGCTGGGGTCTGCCTACATGGGAGGGGGGCTGCACTGTGGAGGGTTTCCTGAGCCTGAGCCCCAGGCTCTCCCCAAATTGGGGAGCCTCCCAGCCTCACCCAAGGGGATGGGAGCCCCAAAATATGAGAGCTTTCCCCAGCTCATCTGCACAGCCCCATCCCCTGCAAGTCACTGCCTCTGACTTATGGGAGGGGTGAAGAAGCACCCCCCAAACCTATCCTCCCAAGCTGGGGTCTGGTCTGCCCAGCTGGGGGGAAGTCCTGTGCCATGGGGGAGTTCCCCACCTCCCTGGCCAGGCCAGCTGCTTAGCCCTGCCCTCTGTGAGTCACTGCCTCAGACCTGAAGGAGGGGGGAAAGGAGCCCCCTTTCCCAGTCCTGGCCTCCCCATGCTGGATTCTGGCCATCTCTGGGGTAAGCCCCACACTGGGGAGGGGTCCCCCACCCCACCCTAGCTCCCCCTGAGCTGAAGTCTGCCCAGATGGGTTTCCCTCACCCCAGCCCAGCTGCTCAGAAGTTACAGAGCTGGGCCAGGATGGGGGAAACCCAGATGGGCAGACCCTAGCTCAGGGGACTCAGGGGCTCCTTCCCTACCCTCATGGGTCAGGGGCAGGGCTGCGCAGTCAGGCTGGGGCAGGGGAAACCCAGCTGGGCAGACCCCAGCTTGGAGAGAGCCTGGGGTGGGGTAAGAGAAACTTCCCACCTGGTAGGGCTCCCCCGAGATGGGCATACCACAGCTTGGGATGGCCAGTGCTTAGGCAGGGGAGCTCCATCCCCCCCACTCACCCATCTCATTGCCCCACCAGACTGACAGGGGCAGGCAGGACACAGGGCTGGGGAGCAGAGGCTTTGCTGCCTCCACTCTGTGACAGCCCAGAGGCTGGGCCAGCCCAGCTTTGCTGGAGCAGAGGAGCAGTGGCAGAGACTAGCCCACCCACCCACAAAAGAGGGTTAGCACGGACCGCAAAACATCCTGGGATGCCAGGGAACTGTGACTTAAGTTGAGTCGGGAGGGGATCTGGCACAGAAGTTTGATACACTGGTCTAACCTAAACTAATTAAATCTGATACTACATCCATCCAGGGCTATCTTAAATCAGGTTCCGCCATTTTGAAATTGGTCTATGTGCACTTCTGTTCTGTTACATATTTAGACTGATTTACGATAATGTATACTGGTTTATGTGTAATTTCTGCCCCTAGCCTAAGGGTACAGATATACAACAGAATCACACCAGGATAATCTGTCTTTACATTGGTGTAAATGTTGAGCAGACACACAAGATGCAGCCCTGCACAGATGTTTCATAGTTTCAAAGTAGCCAGGGTCAGGAGGGACCTGAACAGATCATCTAGCCTGACCCCCTGCCACAGGCAGGGATGAATGCTGGGAGATTTTGGCCACCCTAACTGTAAAATATTGCCTCCTGATCTCTACCCTAAACCTATTCTCCATCAGCTTATTACCATTGTTCCTCATCACCCCAGGTGGTGCTGGGGAGAATAGGGCTCTTCCTATTTCCTGATGATCTCCCCTGATGAGTTTGTAGGCAGCCACCAGGTCCCCCCTCAGCCTCCTTTCGGTGAGGCTGAACAGGTTCAGGTCCCTCAGTCTCTCCTCATAGGGCCTGTCCTGCTGCCCTCTCACTAAATGGGTGGCCCTCCTCTGAATTCTCTCCAGGCTGATCACATCCTTTTTAAAGTGTGGCGCCCAGTACTGGACACAGTACTCCAATTGCGGCCTGACCAAAGTCGCATAGAGGGGGAATATCACCTCTCTGGAGTCAGTAATGACTCCAAGATCCTTTTCCGCCTCTGTGCTTTCAAGAGGGGAACTCCCCAGCCTGTATGTATGCTGTTGCTTCCTTCTCCCAAGGTGCAGCACCCTGCATTTATCTACGTTGAACCCCATCCTATTCTCATCTGCCCATTTTTGAAGTCTGTCGAAATCTAGTTGCAGCCTCTCTCTCCCTTCAAGTGTGCCCACCTCGCTCCACATCTTAGTGTCATCAGCAAACTTAGATAACGCACTTTCAACCCCCTTGTCCAAGTCACTGATGAAGATGTTAAACAGTGCGGGCCTGAGGACTGAGCCCTGGGGGACCCCATTGCTCACATCTCGCCAGGCTGAGTACGACCAATCCGCCACTACTCTCTAGGTGCGCCCCATCAGCCAGCTTTTTACCCATCCAACTGTGTAGGCATCAATGCAACAGTCACTTAATTTATTAACGAGAATGGGGTGAGAGACAGTGTCAAAGGCCTTCTTAAAGTCTAGAAAGACTACGTCCATGGCGACACCATCATTCAAGGATTTAGTTACCTGGTCATAAAAGGCAATCAGGTTGGTCAGGCAGGACCTGCCTTTGATGAACCCATGCTGGTTGCCCCTGAGCATGATCTCCCCTGCTGGCCCCCCACAGATGTGCTCCTTGTTGATTTTCTCCAAGATCTTCCCAAGGACCGAGGTGAGGCTTACGGGCCTATAGTTACTTGGGTCCTCCTTCCTCCCTTTCTTAAAAATGGGGACCACATTAGCTACTTTCCAATCCCCCGGCAGCTGGCCAGATGACCACGAATACTCATACAGCCGGGCCAAGGGCTCTGTGATGACCCCTGCCAGCTCCCTCCACACCCTTGGGTGGAGGGCATCTGGACCTGCAGATTTAAAAATGTCCAGCCTTTCCAGAAGATCCCTAACTACCTCTGTGCTGACCCAAGGCCTGTCAGAGCTATCCCCAAAATTGTCCCTACCTCTGGCAGGAGGGATGTCCCGGTCCCTGTTCAAGAAAACAGAGGCAAAGAAACTGTTAAAAATATCGGCTTTCTCGTCTGGCACAGCCACAATGTAAGACACTTCTCTGGGTAAAATTATGCCTGAGAAAGCAGGCGAGTTACACCCGTGTATGGGCCAAGTGGCTACAGTTCCAATCAATTCCATCCTAGGGTAAGTCATTTAGTCAATGCAAACAGGCTGCTTCCAGCTTCTGGACCACCCAGTGATAAGCTGCTATAATAGCATCTACTAACAGGCGGGTACTTTGGGTGAATTAGTTGTCTATCTGCTCTGGACACCAGAGTATAACTTACATCAGTAAACAAAGTACAAAGTAAATTATACCAAGGCAAATGTGCTATGTTCCCACATACTCAGTCTCATTTAAGGTCAATGGCACTTAAGAGCCTAAGATATTTTAGAAAATGTTATCTTTGGACTCTTGACTCCTAGTTCAGTACTCTTGCTACAAGAGTCTTTATGCTGCTTCCTGGCTCCATACAGAACCTCACTAAATTGAGAATTGTGTCATGTAGGAACCTTGCTGAATTGAAGAGATTACTCCAGTGCTAGAAGTTGATCATATGCATGTTTTCAGGATTGGGATCGTGTTTTAACAGGACAATTTGGAGGATTCACGGGCCTGCAGCAGCCCTGGATTACTGGAACAGATTTTGTCATCTTTGCTGTATTTGGGAAAAGTAATAAAGTCTGATGAGCATGTTGTGCTGAAGATCAAGAAACCAAGATTGAATTCCCATGCTGTGATTTTTTTTTCTACAGGACTTATTAACAGCAGAGCAGCAAAACTGTTACTCATTGAGAAGTTGGTAAAAGTTGATCATATCACAGTAACAAAAGTACATGAATACAGAGGATACCAGTTCTATAAATTATTCAAATCATAATACTTTTTTCCCCTGGAGATTTTTAGTTAAAAACGTGGGATGTACAGGGAGGGATAGAGCAAATAAGCTTTTCAATAAATTCATTATAAGTCATTTTCTTTAGTACTGTGTATAATTATGATCATGTTCCCAGGGCTGTGAATCTGGACTCTGGTTACCTACTCACCTAGCTAGCTGGTGATCAGTTATACTGTCTATTTCAAGAATAAAGAAGACAGTCTGGTTTAAAAGGAATTGTCTCTTTGCAACCAAAATCAAAAGAAAAGAATGGGTAAATGGGATGAACAGTACCTCTCTGTAGATGCTCTGGATACTTTTAACGTAAAGATAACAAAAGAGCTGGTGAGATGTTGAACTGAATGTGTGATGGAAAAGGAATATATGTGTAACAAATACTATACTCTGCTCAGCGACATTTAGGCACTAGCATGGTGTCTTTGGCAACTGAAAAACCCTCATTTAAACTTTAACTGAATGTCTCCAAAGATATCAAGGTAAAGAGAAGCCAAGCTACTTAGGAATGCCCCTATCCTCTTCCCAGATGGGAGAATACTGGGTGCTATCATCACATTTTTAAAACTAGAGAAGTCTGGTTCAGTAGAAAGTCCTACAGTGCTCACCTAAGGCTTTTCTGCAGCTTGTTGGCTTATAAAATTGGTTTGGAAACACCAAAAGAACCATGCTTTCCAAGCCAGAATTACCATGAAAATAGATACTCCCACTGGATTTCAGGATATCTATTTTGGCTTATGGGCAGAAGTCAACCAAAATTGGGATGAAGATTTGTCTCAGTTCTTATATGAATATCAATCAAACCGAAGCTGTTGTTTTGACTGTGAGCTGATTTTTAAATCAATAATTAGTGACATACTTTTCACTTCTATGGAGCTATAGTATTTTATACCAACTGAGGTTCTCAACTCAAGGCATAAAATTATGTGGTCCATAAGCAGTAACTGCTTGTGATCAGAGGTTACTCCTAGGTACTTCTGAAAGAGGTGCTGCCAAGCCTGATGTCAGCTTGCAGGTAATTAGAAAGCAATCTTGGCATATCTGAGATGAAGTGAGTTACCTTGAATGCTAGTTAGCTATCACTATGTATAATATCACTGTTATGGGATGTTCTGCATTACTGTTCATGCTGGTTAACTACTTCTGAAATAAAGGAGATATTTGAACTTGGCAGCATTGCTTTGTCCTAAATTCAGTGTGCGGGCCAAGACTACTTGTTGTCCGGATCATTCCTGCACAAATAAATATGTGACAGTGTCATTTTTATCTCCGCAATCTTTAGTAACAGCTCACTGGATCAGATAAACAAGGTTATAGTCTCCTTTCAATTAGCACTAACAGCAGTTGTATTAGTAAAATCTTCCAAGAGATGAGGTAATGTCTAAAGATGCTTAGAAATGTTCATGTGCATTTCATATCAAACTACTTGGCATTTTGCAAGCATCAAGGACAGAACAGTATTGTATTCCCTTTAAATTGGACCTGGTATCTGCATTATGTCACGCCATTTTACATCATCCCATTGCCTGCTGCAATGCAAAGATAAGAATAACATGGACCACCAATCACTTGCAGAAAAGGTGCTTTGTGTGTGTTCTTCTAGGCTCTGAGGAAGAGACGAGGAACAAAATCAGTTGCATGCGTGGTGCTTTTCCTGCCCCATTTCTGGATACTGTGAAGATCCCTCCAGAACTGGAGTGGAATTTTCTGAAAAAATTAGCTTTTCCACAGAGAACTCTCCCTGCATGGCAATTATTCCTCCTTAAGAGAAAAAATGTTTAAATCTGGGGAGAATGAATCCTTTGATACATGCTGGGTTACTTCTTACTCTGCAATCAGGAAAAGTAACTAGAAAATTCATGTCAAGTATCAAAGCAACATTATTATTCTTCAATAATAATGCTGCTTCCAGATGTGCGGGGTGTGGGGTGGGAAGCTCTACCAGTAGAGGAAGCACCTTAGTTCGACCCAGCTCCCCAGCATCTGTATACATCAGGTGCTTCATTGGGGCTTTTTGGCACTTTTATATAAAGCTGATTCAATCAACTATTATACAAAAGTAACAAAAAGCCCCAATGAAGTGCCCGATCTATACAGACTTTGGACAAGCTGGGTCAAACTAATGTAATGCCTCTTTTGGGATTAAGGTAAAGCACTGTTTTTTCACATCTGTAAGCAGTGTACTCCCTCTCCCATTGGAGAGTGTACTTCCTCTCCATCCCTCCCAGTAACGCACTTCCTCTCCCTCTCTCCCAGCTTGTCTCCATTAGTTGACAAGCTGGGTCAAGCTAACGCAATGCCTCCTTTGGGCTTAAGGTAAAGCGCTGTTTTTTCACACCTGTAAGCAGTGTAGTCCCTCCCCTCCCCCCCACCCCACACACACATACCTTTGACCCCTTACATAGCATCATGCTTTTCTCTTGATCTTTTATACATAGTATAATCTTGTAGGCCTTGCCAATGAATTATGACTCAGAAAAAAACAAAGTATTAGAGACAGGAAAGATCTCTCAGGTCATCCTGTCCCTATCACCATCTCTAACACCCTGACAGAATAGGATTGTTCTCAGCAGTTTCTTCAATACCCCTTCCCTTTAAAATATCTTCTTTCCTCCTTGTCTTCATTCATTCCTTTAGATCTACTTATCAAGATTACCCTAATCTCCTTCTCCTTCGCTCAGTATTTCACTCATTCTTTTAATCCCCTATTCTTCACTTATTCTAAAGGTCAGCTTGACCTCAGAAGCTTAATTTTCACTAGAAAGCTTGGATTTATTCTCTTGGATATAAAATGCAATACTGCCAAGATTAAGCCAGTTTCCCCTGATAGATTACAAAACCTCCTAACCTCTACTGCAGGGAAAGCCTAAACAATACTCTTAGTCAGGACAGGGAATATCAGGGTATTTTATTACTCGGCATTTTAAATTCCCTCCTGATGGGAAATTCTGATAGACATGAGCTACTTAAAAAACCTGGTTACAAGTTACTTGGATGACACTTTCTCTTTCAATTAAGCAGCTGGATGACTAAGCTTTTCTAAATATTAGTAAGCATGCAACACCCATCAGAGAAGAAATGGCAAGATCCCAAATCGAGTAATTTATGATCAATTCAATCTACTAATAAAAGAATTCTTTCTGGATAAACCTCATACACAAAATATTAATGGTGTCAAATCAAAATTAATAATGCCAAGGAAACTGCTCCATTGAAAGAATGGGGGTATGTAGAGAAGGAAAGGATCAAATCTAATCGGGGGGAAATGAAGGAAAACAATTGAGTTATGACATACAAAAGCAGGTAGTTGTTGCGGTCCTATGAAATCAGTTTTGCGACACTGGTGATATTGCAGTATGATCAAATACTACAATATTGTCTTCAGTTAGAGCAGTCATTGACAGTAACCACTGAGGGCAGTGGTGGTGATTGAGATTGGAAACTGCTAAGGAAGAAATGAGAGATGAGAACCTGTTGGTGTTTAACACTGAAAAATGTAAGGTTCTCCACCTGCAGCATGCTTATAGGCTCGGCAGTGCTACGCTGGTTAGCACTATGGACGAAAGGGACTTGGGGGTCGTGATTGACCACAAGATGAACCTGAGCCTTTAATGTGAAGGCAAAATGGTTCAAGCACCTACCTTGAACGCCTTCAAGAGAGATTTGGATGATTATCTTGCTGGGATCCCATGATCCCTGCTGAGTTCCTGCCCCTGGGGCAGGGGGCTGGACTTGATGATCTTCTGAGGTCCCTTCCAGACCTAGGGTCTATGAATCTATGAAACTATGAGACTGAGAGCTTTAGCTGACTTGTAGACTGAGACCAGCTGGAGAACGAAAGTGGAACTAGAGGCTGCTGCGGTAACATGGGAAGAAGGGACTTGGATTATTGCAGGGGAAGACAGATTAGATGAGGAGTCAGAGCTGGGGGTGGAGAAGGGCAAAAGAGTGGCTGGGTAAGGAGCTTGGGGCAGAGAGCCATGGGAAAAGCAGGATTCAAATCAGAGGAGGAGCCCAAGGCAAAGATCAGTGATGAGATGAGGATTGTGAGGGCTGTCACAAAGGGATCGTTATTCCAAAAATTACTTGTGTCATGTACCCTACTGACAGGCACAACTCAAGCACCTTTCCCCCAGAAAAATCATCGCTCCAAAATGGGAGTGCATAACTTAAATGGGGAAGCTGATTTTTCTTTGCTGCAATAGAAGCATGGAGGAAAGAAAGCATGGAGACACTGGGTGCATTTATACAAGATGCTTTACTATGCAGTACACTAATCTACTGCGTAGTAAAGTGTCACCATATACACGTGCATGGCATTTACTGTGCAGTAAATTAGTATACTGCGCAGTTGGCTATGACCTGTTGATACCAGTAGTAGACTAATCTCTCAGTAGCTACAGTGCAGTACTGCATGTGAAGATGCTGAACGAGAGCAATTTTGCCTGAGGCCCCCATGTGCACAGGGCTAGGAGACAGCTGCCTCTGCAGCCGCACAGCTCTCCCAGCCCTGTGCACATGGGGACCCATCCCTGGGGCCCCCATGTGCACGGGGCTGGGAGACAGCTACCCCTGCAGCTGGCAGAGTACACATCGGGACTGGCCCCATGCCCCCTGACAGCCCCCAGGCTGGCACCCGGGGAAGCCTGGAGTTCCCTGTGGCTGGTACAGGGGAGTTGAGCAAAGTAGGAGCAGCCTTGGACTGGGCTGCTGCTGTTGGGAGGAAATCTATGCCCAACAGGGCACATGTGTAGACATCTTCCCAGGCGCAGTTCAGTGCACCTTATATTATTCCGCAGTAACCTTACTGTGCATTAATTGCACATGTAGACAGCCACTGTGTTCTAATGGCTGCCAGAATGGCTCCCACTTGTCTCTGGTCCAGGGTATAGCTGCATGATGCACAGCCTTCTGGGCCAATCAGCAGTGAGGGGTGGGGTTGTATGACAGGGAGCCCTCTCAACCAATCAGTGGCAAGGGGCAGGGTCACTGGGGCCCCTCAGATGATCAGAGGTGTAGGGGCGCCCCACCACAATAAGCCCATGAAAATGGTGGCTGGTCCTGTGACTTGCCTGCAAAATCAGCTGCCTGCCTCCTTGATTTGGGTAGGTCTCTAGGTATAAGGTTCAAGATTCTGCAGTGTTGAGAGTGGGAAACAGGATGACCAGGCTACAGGGAACTCCAGAACTTGCTCCCTTCCCAGCATTGCACACACAAGCACTAACACACATGGACACATCTGTGCACTCATTCCAAAGAATTTAAGTTTATGTTTCCAGAATAATAGATATTAGATTTTAAATTCTCATCATCATCATCATCATTCTTTACTCCAAGAAAAAAAGAAAAACATCTATTAAGATAAAGGCTAATGTTGAG
The DNA here is from genome assembly GCF_000455745.1 of Alligator sinensis. Lineage (NCBI taxonomy): Eukaryota > Metazoa > Chordata > Crocodylia > Alligatoridae > Alligator > Alligator sinensis. The sequence goes on from NW_005841953.1 coordinate 195,967, forward strand.
AGAGTATACTATGCATCAATAACCAGAGTGTACCATTATTTAGGAAGTACAATTAGCCCCCCAAAAAAGCTGTCTAAAAATTCAGGTTTATCATTAAATTTAAACATATATAATTGTGCATGTATGTGTGTGTCTATCTGTGTGTGATACGTACGTACGTACACACATACATACATACATACATACAGCTTTTGGACCAAGGGCACACATTTATACGCACATAAATCTAATATTATAAAAGCCTAAGTCTGTCTGTCTGTCTGTCTGTAATTCTGAGTGGTTGACAAACAGCCAATCAGAGCGCGAAGAAGCAGGTGGCAGCCTGCTGCCATGATGGTGGGGATACAGGGGACAGAGTGGGTAGGGGGGAGTGAGGCCCCCCCCTGCCCTGCTCCCTGCAGGTGGCGATGATAGAGTGGAGGGGGCCCCCCCCCCACCCCTCTTGCTCCTTGGAGACAATGGCAGCGGGGGGTGCAGAGGGAAGGGAGCAGGGTCAGGATGCTGGGGCGGGGGGAGGCCACTGGTGCTGGCCTCGGCTTGCCCCTCCCCCCTTCTATTGTCACCACCTGCAGGGCCGAAGTGGCTCTCTCCCTGCTGCTGCAGCAGGGAATGGGGGAGCGGGCCTGGACCCCTAACAGAAGAGGGAGAGCGGGTCCGGGCCTGGCACGGGAGGGGTGGGGGGAGGAATGGGCCTACCGCAGTGGGAGGGGGGCAGAAGCAGGCCCTGGCAGATG
>NW_005841953.1:196748-248349 GCF_000455745.1 Alligator sinensis
AGCGGGGGGAGGGGAGGGGAGGACCCCTGGCTGACTCCTCCCCCATCCCTCCTCCCTTCACGTCGGCCCTGAGCCTGCTCATTCTGTCCCCCTGCCGCTGGCCAGGGCCCGCTCCTCCCCCCACCAGCTTGGCAGCCCAGCTTCTCCCAACCCTCGGGCCCAGTCCTCCCCTGCATGAGGCCTAAGCCCACTCCTCCCCTCCCCCTGCTGCTGCAGCAGGGAGTGGGGAAGCGAGCCTGGACCCGATGCAGCAGGAGGATTATTATTATTAGCATTGGGCCAGATTCTTTGGCCCTTACTCACACCAGAGGTTTTTTTTTGCAGGGCGGGTGTGGGGAGGTTGTACAATAACATGAGTAAGGGGGCTGGAACACATCCCAGTATAAAATGCTCATTTCCTAGAACGGCAGCAATCCTCCCTAGAATGATGACTTGCAATGTGAGGATGAACAGAAATTCGGGTTCAGCTACTGTCACCGAATAGTACCTTAATTCCACTGAAGTCAGAGAATTTTTTTAATATCACCAGGGACAACAGGACCTGGCCTCTATGAGTAAGAAATCCACTTGCTTCCTTATGCATAGTCAAACCCTACCATGATGCCCACCTGCTCCCTCTTGGCTGAATCTGGTGCAGACACAGTTGACAGGGACTGTTTGGATGGTTTGAGAAAATTTTTCCTCCCAAATCACCTCCCTGTCTTTCATCAAAGGAGGGAAAAGCAGCCTGAGTGATTCATTTTATGTATTACAAATCACAAACATCAAGGCTATGCTCAAATCTTGAGCCTAATGAAACTCCATTGCCTCTGGGTGTGTAATGTTTTTATGTAAATCAGCTTAACTATGAGTTTTCACTATCAGCATCACTGAATGAGCAGTTTATTTGCTGGAAAATGGAAATCATCAAAGCATTTGTAACTGTGTGATGGTTGGCTTCATAATAGCTGCAAATGATATCCAAGCTTTACTCACGGATTCTAAACACTTCATGGTGATAAACACTGTGCAAGACAATCAAACGCACAGTTAATCCATGTGTGACAATGGATGATGTAAAGCATTTTATAAAACAAAACAATTAAAGGAGATTGAATTTAAGAATAAGCCCTCTGTCTGCAACCTGTGTGCCTGTTTTGCAACAAGTCAGTCCTTAGGTTATTTTAACAGGGAGATCAGTGTGGGGTAATCCTGGCATTTCAACTCATTTCTTTTGTTGATTTAGTACAGAAGTCTGTGCAGAATCAGTTCCACAACTTCTCCTGTATAGCAGAGTTTGTCCAGCAGCAGAAGAGAAAGATGCTTTTAAAGTACTAATAGTAAAAATCACTAAAATTAGTAGGAATTTTTTTTGACCAGCAAGGGACAGGAAGGAATTTGTTTTTAAAATAGAGCAGTGCACAATTAAGTGGTCTCCTTCCAAATATGCCAGAAATAGTTATCCAGTTCTTCCAGTCCAAGTGATAAGTGAATCTTAATTTGTTATATAAAAATGAGGCATTTAAGCTAGAGAGTAACTGCACTGTGTGTAGTCATGGGCAGAACTTGGTCCAAAAGCTTAATATAGAATCATCCAATAAAGACCTCAGGCCAAATACTGCTCTCAGCTACATCAAAGTAATGTGCCAGTTGCTTCAGGTTAACTTGATGGCAGCATCTGGCACTTGCCGAAAAGACAAGCCTTTCACTTACTAATGCAGTGGGCATTTTAATGAGAGCGGGGGGTTCATGGACAGCCACTCTAAATAAAACAGCTCACCATAGATTCATAGACGTTAAGGCTGGAAGGGATCTCGCAAGATCATCGGGTCCAGCCCCCTACCCAAGGGGCAAGAAGTCAGCTGGGGTCAAATGAGACAGACATCCAAGTGTTTCTTGAAAGTGGCCAGAGTAGGTGCTTGCACCACCTCTGGGGAGAGTCTACTCCAGGCCCTGGGGACTCGGACAGTAAAGAAGTTTTTCCTTATGTCCAGCCTAAAACGGTTTTCCAGCAGTTTGTGACTGTTAGACTTTGTCATCCCTTGGGGTGCCCTAGTGAACAGACATTCTCTCAGTTCCTGATGTACACCCTTTATGTACTTATAGGCTGCCACCAAGTCATCCCTGAGCCTATGCTTCTTTAGGCTGAAGAGTCCCATGTCTCTCAGCCTTTCTTCATAAGGCCTACTTTCTTGTCCTGTGATCATGTGCATTGCTCTCCTCTAGACTCTTTCAAGCTTCTCCACATCCCTTCTGAATTGCAGAGCCCAGAAGTGGATACAGTACTCCCGCTGCAGCCTCACCAAGGCCAAGTAAAGCGGGAGAATGACTTCCTGGGTCTTGTTTGAGATGTATTGGTAGATGCAAGCCAGAGTTTTATTTGCTTTGCTGGCTGCGGTATCACATTGGTGGCTCATTTTCATCTTGTGGTCAATCATGACCCACAAGTCCCTTTCAGTCATGGTGCTAGCGAGTGTAACAACGCTAAGCCTATAAGTATGATACAGATTTTTTCTCCTGAGGTGGAGCACCTTGCACTTCTCTGTGTTGAATGCCATCAGGTTTTCATCTGCCCACCTTGCAAGCCTGTTGAGGTTGGCCTGGATCGCCAGTCTGTCCTCAAGTGTGACCACACTTTCCCATTGTTTGGTGTTGTCAGCGAACTTAGCCAGTTCACTTCTGACACCAGAGTCCAGATAATTTATAAATACATTAAAGAGTACAGGTCTGAGAACGAAGCCCTGGGGGACGCTACTGGTCACTATATGCCATGTGTATTTGGTTCTATCAACTACCACTCTCTGGGTTCCCCCGTCCCACTTATTGGACCATAAAGTTGTCGAGGCTGCAGCTCCCCAATTTTGCCACTAGGACATCAGGGACACCAGGTCAAAGGCTTTTTTGAAGTCCAAATATATGATATCATCACATGTATTGAGTCCCTGCACATTTCAAAATGGCTGTGGGATGCTTAATCTAAAGCTCATTCAACAAGGTTTAGACAAAAAGCCTCTGCAGCCATCTTGAAACCCCTGGAGGCTTAATCCACAAGATGGGGGGGAGGTGGGGGGCGTGGCAACGGTGGAGCATTTTACTTAGAGACATAGCAGACTTGATTAATCAAATCTGCTCCAATATGTTCTAACTAGAACGTGAACAAGCAAGTCTACAGGCACCCACTAAGGTGGGTGCTCAGTGTATCACACCCTGAGAAATCTAAGAGAGCTTTCTAAAAACTCCAGAGAAGTGGCAAAGGCAGAGTTGCTGACTGCCCCCATCTGGCTTCTAATCCCACTAGGTGAATTTAGAACGGCACAAAGTGAGCATGAAGTTTCTGTGCCATGACAATGCTAAGCAATTCCCTTGGTCTCCCAGAACAATTCTGTGTCAGGTTTCATAGACATTAGGGCTGGAAGGGACTTCAGAAGATCATCAGGTCCAGCCCCCTGCCCAAAGCAAGCTAAGCATCCAAACGCTTCTTGAACATGTCCAGAGTAGGTGCTTGCACCACTTCTGGAAGGAGTCTATTCCAGGCTCTGGAGACACGGACGGTAAAGGCAGTTTTCCTTATGTCCAGCCTAAAATGGCCTTCTGGCTTGTGATCATTGTACCTTGTCTTCCCTTGGGGCACCCTGGTGAACAGACGTTCTCTCAGAACTTGATGCAGACCCCTGATATACTTATAGGCTGCTACCAAGTCCCCCTTGAGCCTGCACTTTTCCAAACTGAAGAGTCCCATGCCTCTCCTCATCAGGCCCGTTCTCTTGACCTCTGCTCATATGCGTGGCTCTCCTCTGGACTATCTCAAGCTTCTCCACATCCTTCTTAAAGTGTGGAGCCCAGAACTGGATGCAGTACTCCAGTTGTGGCCTCACCAAGGCTGAACGGAGTGGGAAGATGACATCTTGGGTCTTGCTTGAGATGCATTGGTAGACGCAAGGCAGGGTTTTATTTGCTTTGCCGGCTGCAGCATCGCATTGGTGGCTCATATTGATCTTGTGGTCAGTCATGACCCCCAAGTCTCTTTTGGTCGTAGTGCTAGTGAGTGTAGCACTGCCAAGCCTACAGGTATGATGTGTGTTCTTTCTCCCAAGGTGGAGTACCTTGCATTTCTCTATGTTGAAGGTCATCAGGTTTTATTCTGCCCACTTTGTGAGCCTGTCCAAATCGCCCTGAATCCCCAGCCTATCCCCTAGTGTGACCGTGCTTCCCCATGATTTGGTGTCATCTGCAAACTTAGCTAGTCTGCTTCTGACACCTGAATCCAGGTCATTTATGAGCACATTAAAGAGCACTGGTCCAAGTACTGAACCCTGAGGGATGCCACTAGTCACCAACCACTGAGCCAGTTCCCCAGCCATTGGACCGTAAGGTTGTCAAGGCCACAGTTCCCCAATTTTGTCATGAGGACATCATTGGAGAGCAAATCAAAGGCTTTTTTGAAAGCCAAGTAAATGACATCAGCCTCTCCTCCCCTGTCCAGGTGACATGTCACCTGGTCATAGAAGGAGATGAAAGTGGTCAGGCATGACCTACCCATAACAAAGCCATGTTGGCTGTCTCTCAGGATAACACCAGGGATTGAGGTCAAACTGATTGGCCTGTAGTTCCATGGATCTTCCTTCTTTTCTTTCCTGAAGACAGGCACCACATTGGCCCTCTTCCAATCTTCAGGAACCTCTCTCAAGCACCATGAGTTCTCAAATATCCTTGCCATTGGTTGCACTATAATGTCAGCCAACTCTTTTAGCACTCTTGGGTAAATTTCATCAGGGTCTGCTGACTTATGGATGTCCAGCCTCTCAAGGTATTCCCTCACAAGGTCTTTACCAAATGTAGGTGTGTGGTCACCTGTACCCTCATAATCCTGTGTCCTGTCAGGCCCGGTGATCCCCTTGGGCTGGTAGAAAACTGATACAAAGTAATCATTAAGGAGTTTAGCTTTTTCCTGGGTGTCGGATGTCAGCTGCCCCTTTGGCTCAGCAGGGGTCCAATGTTGCCCTTATTTCTCTTTTGACTTCCTATGTATCTGAAGAAGGACTTATTGTTCTTGATTCTTGCAGCCAGTTTCAGCTGGTTTCGGCCTTGGCTTTTCTGGTCTGCTCCCTACAGGTGTGGGCCAGTGATGCTTACTCCTACTTAGAGGTATTTCCTGTCTTCCAACCTTTATAGGCTTCTCTTTTAAGATTCAAGAGGTCCAAGAGTTCCCTATTGAGCCAAGGGAGTCTCCCATCCCTTTTACTACCTTTCCTACAGCTTGGAATGGACTTCCCTCATGCTTTTAGGATCATGTCCTCAAGGAGCGATCACTCATCTTGGACTCCCTTCCCTGTCAGATCATGATCTTTCAGGGCCTCGACAACCAACCTCCTGAGTTTATGAAAGTCAGCTTTCCTAAAGTTGAGGATTTTAGCATTGCTGACTGATTTGCCTGCTTTGTGATGGATAGACTAAATGAACAACTTGTGATCACTGTCACCAAACTTCCCTTCAATCGTCAGGTCACTCATGAGATCATTCCCTTTGGGCAGAACCAGATCTAGCAGCACCTCATCCCTTCTTGGCCCATGGACTTCTTGAGTCAGATAAAGCTCGTCAATGCAGGTGAGGAAGCTGAGCGACCAATCAGATTTAGCTGAATGCCCTTCCCATGAGATGTCAGGGTGGTTGAAATCACCCGTGACAACCATGCACCAAGAGCCTCTTTTAGTTTCCTAGAGAGCTAGAGGCCTCTGAGAATTCATAGTCGAGCTCTTCCTTCTGGTTAGGTCTGTAGTAGACTCCTAAAGTAATATCCCCTTCACCACGTTCTTCTTGTATTCTAACTCAGAAGGTTTCGAGTCAGCCTTCTTGGGTGCCAATGTCAGCTATTAGGGAAGTGTACTGCTCCTTGACATACAGAGCTACACCCCCACCCTTCATCCCAACATGGTCACTTCTGTACAAGGTATAGCCATCTATACCTGTGGTCCAGTCATAGGTGGAATCTCACCAGGTCTCTGTTATCCCTATGAGATCATATTTGTTACTGCTTAGCAGAAGGGTCAGTTCCTCCTGTTTGTTCCCCATGCTCCTGGCATTTGTGTACAAGCAGCTAAGCCTGCCCTAGCCTTCTTTGTGCATTTAAGAGTCCCACCCTTGGGCTGGGGTCAGAGTAAGTTCTATTGTATTTCCTGACCGCTGATTCTGTGCTTGCCACTTCCTGGGCTTGCTCCAATGGTTGGCCACCAATCCCCTGGTGATCTTAATTTAAAGCTCTGTCAAGCAGGTCAGCCAACCTGGTCATAAAAAGCTTCTTTCCCACTGGGGTGAGGTGAAGGCCGTCTCTTCCCAACAGACCACTGCCTCTGTCTCTGAGGTGCAGACTGTGATTGAAGAAGCTGAAGCCTTCATGGTGGCGCCAGCGCCTCAGTCTTCTGTTTACTTTATTGATACGTCTCTCCCTCCTGCACCTGTGACCCATAACTGGGAGGATCAAGGAGAAAACCACCTGTGCCCCCAGCCCTCTGAACCCAGCCCCCAGAGCCCTGTAGTCACTCAGGACCTGACCGGGATTGTTCCGAACTGTGTCATTTGTGCCCACGTGGATGAGAAGCATAGGGTAGTGGTCAGAACATTGAACAAATTTAGGGATCCTCTCAGCTACATCCTGGATACGGGCCCCTGGAGGCAGCAGACCTCACAGGGTAATGGGTCAGGGCAGCAGATCGGTCCCTCTGTTCCCCTCAAAAGGGAGGCTCCCACAATGACCACTCTGTGTCTCTTCTTAGGTTGCTGGTTGCCTTCCTTCCCCAAGTGCTGGAGCCGGCAACTCTGCTGATGTTGCCAGGGGTTCGTATCTGTTGTGAAGTTCCAGGAGGGTGATGACCCTGGTGCAGGGTGCCTTGGGGCCATCAGGCTCCAGTTAAATGCTTTCTAGAACTGTAGTCAATATGCAGTCCTCCTTTGTCCTTCTTGGTATGACAGTAGCTTAAAGCCAGAGTTGAACACATACCGCTCTATTGTGCCTTCAGGCGTAGCTCTCCCAGCAACAACTGGTGTGTAAGCTCCATCTCCTCAGGAGCAGCCTGGGTATGTCCTATACTTCAGAGAACAAACACTGAGTCACAATTCCCTTTTGCTTCCTCTTAGTCTGGAGAAAAGGGTGGAAATGTGATTTATTGCTGGCATGCAGTAGCTGCAAATTATGGTACTCATTGTAAGGGCTCTGCCAAAACTTTGCCCATTTCCTGCCTACTTGCTCTGGGAAGAAGCGTAACTGGGTAAGACTCCTATTTATTCCTGAGCACCCAAGGCCAAGGATAAGTACCCTAGGCAGGGATTTTAAAGAGAGTACCTAATCCAATACTCACCTCTGCACAGATGTATAGTTCAAGACTCAACCATATCTTTCCTTTTGTAATCTCTTGATCTGGTCTGTTGACAATTAAGCTCTAAAGCATGATTGATGAATTTGTTACAGAAACACAGCAATGTCCCCAAGAGTCGACACTTTTTTTTTAAAATGGTCTCCTTTCAAGGCTTATACATGCCAAAATCGACTAACCATGTCATCTTGCTACTGTACCACTTTGTGCTTCCTCAACCCATCACTCCCATGTTGTTATTCTAATTTTTACATCACTTATATAAGCTCCATGTGCTGCAGAGGAGAACATTTCTCTTTATTTTTTCCAAGTGCCTCCCACAAGTTGGTGGCTGTGAAGAAACACTTAAACACAGTATCCTTTCTGTGTTTCACTAGCATGTTGGGTACAACTGAAACTTCCTGCGTAATTCTTATCGGGAATTAATTACAGTCACTAAACTCTACATTATGAAATATACTTCCATGCAGAGACTTTTATAATTAAGTCCCTGTGCAACATGGTGTGAATATTTTCAATAAAAACTCTTTGCTTTTCAATGGAAAAAAACACTAGGAAGTTGGCAGCATTATTCATGGTTTCATAGTAGCGTTTTTTTTTAACACACGCATCACACTTCAGAATCAATATGCACAGGTTTCTTATCACAACTGCACATCTCCAGATACTTTTAGCCTAATATTTCTATGACAACAGGACAAGGAAAGGTCAGTTCAGGAAGATGGTTGCATTGGAGCTGCATTGCAAGAGAATTCAAATCAGTAATAGAAACAGCTTTCAAAAGTTTAAGTTCTCTTTCATTTGCCCATTACACTACCACATCATACTTGCCGTTGTTTCTTATGATCAAAGCTGAATGCGATTCTGGGTCATTAAGAGAATTACACATCATGTTTTCATACAACAAAGACTGTTCGTTGCTGTCATGGTACAAACGTTATAAAACAAATAAAAGGAGATGGGAAATTGCTAACTATCTGAGATCACAGTGAGGCTCGTGATTGTTCCTCTTATTACAGAAGATGCTAACTGATCTGCACTATGCTGCATAAACCGGTAAGTGGTGTTCTCATGCACTTTTGATACTTGGCAATATGTTATGTGTATCAAAAACTGAGTTACGTGTTGTAGATACTTCAAGTTGAGGGCTTTCCAGGTTCTAGTTCTAGGAACATAAAAGAGGGGCCTTTCCAGACCTGACAGTTGCAGGTACCTGAGGAAGAAGTCTTAAAAGGTAAGTGGCAGAGAGAATGCACGTTGTAAGGGGGAAGCCCTAAAGATGGGCTGAAGTACCCTGACTTAGCAATCTTGTCAAGTTTTTGCCACCATGGGCTGCTGCCTGCAACCCAGCTGCAGCTTTGAATCTCTCTCCCCACCAGTCCTCCCACAAGCTCTAGAGATCAGCAGATGCTTCTAAGAGAATAGCTATAAAAAGGCAGCTGCTCAGCCCCTGGGGGTGACTACTCTGTTGCTATGGCTGGAGCATGCTGCCAGTTCCCAGACCAGGCACAGGCTAGATCCCATCTTTTCAAAGGCTTGATCCAGCCCGTGGGCCATATGTTGCCAATAACTGACCTAGGTCTCCTTTCCACTCAGGACTTCTTGGTCAGGCATACAAAACACCCTTAAATCCATTATGCTGCAGGGTTGGGAAAGATTTTTTGGGTACTCTTCTGTCTCGGACGGCCGGAGCCGACTCGAGATGATTCAAATATCACTCGGTCGTTTGGGCAGGCTGGGCGCTGGTAGCCACTACGCCGGTGGTCCGGTCGCTTGAACAACTATGTGAGTTGCTCCAGCTGGCAAGGCTCAGGCCAGCTAATCTGTCCACAAATTAAGCCGGCAGGGAAAGGGTACGTCGAGGATTGCGCTCGGCGACGGGGAGAAGAATCGATAGGTGATCAGTCTATCGATCAGCTCAGCCGCAAGTCAGATCTCTTTAGAGGCACTCTGCAGCGTGCTCAAAGTTCTCTGACTTGGGCGGAAGTCGCACGAAATTTTAAACGGCTAGCAAGCCAATTACTAGCCGCCACGTAGGAATAATTTAGAACTGGCCAATAGCGGAACACAAATTTGCATTCAAATGGCGGGAACTCTCTTGCACCGAGGTTTTTCTGTTGCAACAAAAACCTTTGCTGTGCAAGAGGCTCTCATGTGGTGGGAAAATTCCATCGTGCCGAGGCACCAAAATCACTGGGTTGTGACATCTGCTACCTAAGGTGAGCTTTAGAGTTAACTCTCAAGCCCTTATATACCAACTGTCTACACTAATACCCACAAGTGTCACCTTCACCCTGACCCTGGAAGCCCTGCAGGACTTGAGAGTCTGAGTTTGAGCTTCTCCTGGACCTATCCCATTTCTCACTGAGCTGAACTGAAACTCATCCAGGTGTCCAGTCTCCCAGCAGCAACCTTATAACTTCTGACTTCTAGGTTGTCTGCACCTCACTTCTTTTCTATACTGCCCATAATTAGATCCAAGCACAGGAAGAAAGACAAGAAGTCTGCAGACTGATTCCTAGAAGGGCTCCCCTTGAGGAACAGAAAGCACAGTTTGCAGTGGCCACAAAGTATATGTATAGAGAAGGGTGGACTCATGCAGCTACTTGAAGATAATCCTACAGGTCAACCCAAAGTATCAGTGTAAACACATTTACAGGGGCTGATTCATAACTTTGTGACACTAATTCTAAGTAAGTGTATATTTTAAGTAAGGATGAAACAGCACATAATTGATGAAGAGTTGGGTGCAGGATCAGTTCCTTAGCATGTTTTTCTCAGGAGGCTGTCTCAGCCCTACTCCTGGCATTCAGAATATCACTGAGTGCCCATTTTGGGATCTTTATGCTTTGCCTTTTTTCTGCTTTGGCACAATTAATTGGCAACAATCAAGTGTTTTAATTCTCTCATGAAATAACAAATGCATTATTACATATGAGCATCAGTGATCAAAAAGTCTGCACAGTAATTATCAAATGACAGAAATTCCCTGAAGTTCAGTTACTTATTGTTTTCCTACTTGCCTGCTGGAAAATCAGATACTTATAGGACTGTTTCCTTCTCAGGACACAGGAGATTTACCTGGGTATCTCCTATTAGCAAAAATTAATGAGGAAAATAGACCTCCATGAACACGTCCACACATGCAGGCATGTGCACTTGCAGCACCTCAAATAGAAGCGGTGCAAATTTGAGGCTTCTGGCCTCAGCACATGTGCCCGGACATGCACTTTGGTGTAGTGAAAGTTGTGCCACTTGAGGCAAAATAACCCTGCCCCTTCGCTAACCAGGATGTGGGGACAGCTTCCCTGCAGCCACAGCTGCCTGTCTCCCTTGGAAGGTGCCGGAGTGCAGACATGACAGAGCCCAGAGCAGCTTTTTGCAGCCTCCTGGCTGCAGCCAGCCCACGGAGCCCAGTCTGCTTGCAGCAGGGCTTGCAGTCTCCCAGCCCCCCGCTGGGAGCAGCCTGGGCTCCATGGCTGGCAGCAGCTGCTTAGAGCCCAGGCTGGCGGTGGTGTGCTGAACAAAATAGCTTTGTGTGCCATGCTTGGCACACAGAGAAACTACCAGGAAAGAAAGAGGTCCTAAAAGAAATTCACAAGCAAGACTGGAAGATGGTGAAACCTCCTAGATGCAAGGTCTTTGTAAACACTGAAGTGGCACTTACGTACAGCAGATAAGAATTTACCCTGGCAGCTTTGTGGAACTGAATTCCCCACTAGTATCATACTGATATTAATGAATAGGTGTGATTTTGACCTATGGAATCTTGGGTCAATCTTCTCTTTTCAGGACTTCTAAAGAGGCAGGGAATATAAACTCAAACTGAAAGTAATCTGTGGATGTGGGGGCAAAGGTTCTACTCGACATACCAGCCTCTCTCCATGAGTATGCAGATTCCTTTGGACAGCTATTCTCAGACTTTAAGATCTAGCATGACATGCCTGAAGAAGGGTGCTTGTGCCCAAAAGCTTGCAATTAATTTTTTTTCCCCAAAAATCTAGTTAGTCTAATAAAAGATGTCACCTCCACCATGAGTTCTGATTCCTAAAACACAAAAGCACTTGGCATTCTAACTTTGTAATTCTGGCTGGTATTATTATAATGGTTTCTACTCCCATACAATAAACTGAGCCACATACCCACCCTGCTCACAAATTTGGGGAGGTACGTGCCCCCCATACCTCCCTCCCTGGGAGTGTGCACGGCAGTGGGGAGTCAGCCCCACCACCCCAGCACCCTCGGGAAAAGCCACCTGTAGCTCCATCCTGCTCCCCCAGCCAGGCCCCACATTCCTGCCCCAACCCCGGGCCCCCTGCACTGGCCCAGCTGGGCAGTGTCCCCAGCCCCAGCCCTGCTCCACTTCCTCGCTCCCTCACACTGGGGACCTCAATCTCCTCCCCCCAGATTTACCTGGAGGGAGCTGCAGAAGTTGTTCTCCATGCTGCCTGGCTGCCATGTACATATGTGCACACGAGCATGCACATGGCACCCTGTTTGATCACTCTCTTCCCACTCTCCCCCTCCCCAGCACCAAGCAGCTCCTTGCAGGCTGGAACTCTGTTAGCCTGCAAGAGGAACCCACCATTTCCCCCTTTTTTTCTGTGATTTTCATCATCATTGGTAAACACTGTCAAGTGTCTTTGAGACTCCATTTTTTATTGGTGCAATCCCAAATGGGGTTGCAACCCTGTGGTTGGGCACTGCTGTTTTAGAAAGTCATAAACTAGTTGGAATCAATGGGCTAGAAAGCAGCTTTTCTTCTGGACTGATGTTCACAGTGGGGTTTCTCACACCTCCTACTGGTCAGATATAGGAAACTAAACTAGATGGACCACAGGCCTAATCCAATAGAGCAAAGATTTTGGATGGTGATTTTTCAGAAGTGCTGAAGGGCCAGTCATCATCAAGGAGGCAAAGGTGGTCTAGAAAGGAAGGGAAAAAGCTACATGTACTTTTAAGAGTCAAGCACCCATACTGGATCAGGACAAGGAGCCACTGGCCTTTCTGGACACAGACTCGCTTGCATGGTCCATGCACCATAAGCAATGATCATTAGGTGACAGATTATTTCTTACAAAGATTTTATTAGGGAGAATTAATTCTGTTGGAACCACTCTAGAAGCGCAGCATCCGCACACTAAGAAACCAAATCATGCTCAGCCCTCAACAACACATGCAATGGGGTCTCCATGTTGCCATGCTGCTCTTTCCACAGCAATTCTATAGAGATCAAGGGCGCCCATACACAAGTGTGGAGGCTGCTCTGACGTGCTGGAATTCCAGTGCATCGGAGCAGATTTATTAATTGCGTCTGCTGGAGCATGGCAATTACTGTGCTCCAGCAGCATCCTGCATCTTGTGTATCAGCATCTCCACACTTAAAAATGGCAGTAGGGGTGTTGGAACTAAAGCTCATCAAATGAGTTTTATTTCAAGTGCCCCTACCACCATTTTTAAGTGTGGGAACGCTGATACACATGATGCAGTGGCACTTCAATTAAAACAACTCTCAGAGCTGCTCTAATTAAAGCACCGCCCCCCACCCCCAGAGCATGTTTAAAAGTGCCCCAACTGACTAGTGCAGGAATACACAGATATGAGACTGGCTGTCATCTTTGGGGGCCTAATTTCTCAATGCCCAGGACTTCTGAAGTGATTTCTATCTCCATGCAATGAGTGCTGAAGGAATGTAAAAGACTTAAAGCATCTACGTCTGTCAATTTGAGAACCTGTGGGTTTAGACTTCACAGATACCACATAAGCAAAACAGAAGCAGTTGAGAAAAGAAGAGATTTTTATTCAGATTCTTTAAATTTTCACCTTGTTTTCCACTGCATCCCTCCAGCATTTGACCAGTTTAACACACTCCACATGGAAAGAGAAGAAAAGAAAGAGGGTGACCACAGGCCACTTATGCCAGCCCCAAATGTTTCATAAGCCAGAGTCACACTGCATAACAGATGACCTTGGCCTAGGAGTCACAAGATGTATTTGTTAAGGTTAGTATCAAGGTGATGATCATAGAAAAGTAGGATTGGAAGGAACCTCAGGAGACCATCTAGTCCAATCCTGTGCTCAAAACAGGACCATCACCATCCCCCAAAGATGATTTGTCTGACTTTTCATCTCCCTTCCTGCTGTCCCTGAATTGCTCCTTTGCTGGTAGCTCAAGTCAAACCATGGCAGCTATCGATAGGAGCCATCAATAGTGCCATGAAAGCTGTTCTTACACTGGCATGAGGGCAAATAGGATAACATAAAGGATACCCGTGTTGGAGGGGTTGGCATTGGGCCCATCAGTCTCTAAACCAGGGGCAGGTAAAATCCGGTCTGTGGGCCAAATCCAGCCAGCCAGGCCATTTTATCTGGCCCACAGAGCCCCTAAAAATTTAGTAAATTAATATTTATTCGCACTGGCTTCCTGTCAAAGCTGACTGGAGCTGGGGGCAGTAGGACCCAGAAGGAGCCCTCAGCAGGCTTGCAGGCTTGGGCAACCCAGCCCCACACCACCCCCAGCCAGTTCCCTGCTTTCCTGCCCCCATGCTCCAGCACCTCCTGGCTGCATCCCCGGACGGCAGAGCATGGGACCATGCTAGTAGGGGTGTGTGTGTGCGCACGTGTCAGCAGGCACAGGGCAGAGTATGTGTGTGCTTGCAGGCACAGGGGCAGGGTGTGTGGGTGTAGTCATAGGGTGAATCTCACACGCACACCCCACCATACACATACACCCACGCCTCCCTTCGCACTGCCATACACAAACCCCAGCCACCCTGCCCCCATACCACTTACACTCCACATACCCATACCCACCCCCCACAATATACAAGAGTAAGACTTCATTTTAAATTATTGTGAAGTCACCTCTGTGTACAGTACACAAAAACATGTAAATCAGGGCAAAAATATTTTTAAAAATTAAATTACCATATTTTTGAGCATATACCCTGTACATGGATATAACCCGCACCCACGTATAACCAATGGAAAATTGTGTTGTCGAAAAATAGTCCATGCATAGCTTGCACCCATGTATTCCTCGCACCCCCTTGTATTCCCCGCACCCCCGGGCGAGGAGGAGCCCCCAAGCCCACCCACGCTGCCTCCCCCGCGGCAGCAGCAGTGCAGCCTGGCCCGAGTGGGGAAGCACCGCTGGGCATCCGCTACATGCCCCGGCAGGTGGTGGCTGCGGCGAGAAGGAGACGGAGGGCGAGGCCCCACCGTGGCACCCCAGCCCACCCGCACCGCCACCGGGGCCCAGCGGGGAGGCGCCGCTTGGCTTGGAGTCGCCTGCATAGCCCGCACCCTTGCATAGTCCGCACCCATCATTTTTTTTTGTAAAATTGTACATAACCCACGGGATATATGCATGAAAATATGGTAATGAATGTTGTAGATGATTGCTTTTTAGACTATAATTTGGTATTTTTCTGGTTCTGAGATGGCAAAACCCCTTGCTGAAAGGAGTACTTTTGGGACAAGGGGAGGGACTTCTCGTGGCAAAGGTCAGGGGTTAGGGGGTGGGACTTCTGGTCCCAAGATGGCGACCAGGGTGCAGAGCACCTGTGATGTGATGGTGTATAGTAGCTTAGGGAGAAGATAGTGTGAGGGGTCAGGATCCCCAGGGCTGTCCATGATGCCTCTGGTGGCTCTGTAACCGCGCCAGCTCTGCCCAGAGGGCACCCTCTTGTCTCGCCTGCCACGTCTTGATGGTAAAATAATGAATCAGGAGGCTGCCCATGGGCCTTCGCATAGTTCTGGTCCACTGAAACTCACAAGAACTCACTGGTCTTTGGGCCCTTGGCCAGACGTCACTCCTTTACTGGCCTGCACCTTGAGCCTTATGGGCTAAATGCATGACTCCAAACCTACCCTATAGCACGCCCCATGCCTCACAGGTGTTACACAGATGTCGTCTACTCTGCTGGGGCCTTGGCCTACTTGGCTTCCAACCCTTTAATCTGGCTAGGCCTTCTAGCCTAGGCCCAATGCATTGGACCTGGCTCTGAGGCACTAGCTCCAAACAGTCTTTTCCTCTCACCAGCCCCTGGCCCCTGTCTCCTGCTTCCCAGGCCCCTATCTGGCTGTGCCAGGCCCATGGCCCCCGTGTAGCTGCACCCCTCTAGGCACTAATGGTGGTCTCCATACCTCCCCTTACAGCCCCATCCCAAACCTCCAGTACAAATAACAACACAAACATACACCCCTGGGCTATAACATAACAATAACAATGGAGACAGCGCTCTTCCTTTTTAAGAGGGCAGACTTTCCCTTCAAGGACAGCGTGCCTCCTAGCCCTGAGTACCTTGTGGGTTCCTGGTGCCTTACTGCTCCTGTAGGCAGCAAAGCAGGCAATCACCTGTCTCTGGGTAGCTCTCTTGGCAGGAGCTCTTTCCCCTGGCAGTTGCCAAAGAACTAACCCCTGCCAGCCCCAGCCTTGGGCTTTTATATGTCTAGGGCCCTGCCTCCTTCTGGTCAGCTGACTGCCTGCAAGTGCCAGCTAATTATCTCATTAGCCTGTTGCTCAGGCAACCCATAAGCCTACCCTGCAGGGCTCCTTGGCTAGGCTGCTTCTGCCCTTAAAGGAACAGTCTCATCTTAGTGCCCTGCAACAGGGAGACCATGTAGAAATCAGAACTGAGCCTCACAAGAAGAGTGGGATGATGTTTTGCTCATAGCTTCCTGCTCCCCTTTTTCTACTTATTCTCCATCCCACTGCAACCCCACCAGTCAAGGAGCACAGAATACATCAACAACAAGCCTGTGGGCAGCAATTTCACATTAACTCGGGAGACAGGATCAAGATCTGTGACTGCTTCCTGCTGGGAGACTGCACCCTGGGACACAGGAGTCCCTGCCACCATACCCACCGTCCTTATTACTGGCAGCTGAGACAGCAAAAACTGGAAGAGCCTGAGTGACTCAGCGCAGCTCCACCTGGAAACTCTCTACTACAGCATTGGACAGAAGTAGGTTAAGATTGTGGAGCAGTAAATAATGGACAGAAAAACTCTGGGCCTAAGACAGAGGCATAGATGGGGGCGGAGGAAGTTAGTGACTGCCTTGGAACTGAGGTGGTGGGAAGACTGTCTTCTGTTAAAGGAACTGATTCTCACAGCACTTGAAGCTTTCTGGAGGAATCATTTTCTTAGGTCCCTCCCTTTAGCTCCTTAGTACTGTCTGGACACCACAACTCACAACCTGTCCAGGTTCAAATGAGGAACACAGGGCTGTTCTGGCTTCAGAGGCATTTTCCAGAACAAGGAAGCAGCACTGGGTGCAGGAGAAGCTCTCACCCAGCTCCAGCCATGGCTGGTCCCAGTAAAAACCAGAGAGGAATGATGGTTTCATCCTCTTCCCTTCCACCCCCAAACAGAGGCAGTGGAGGAGGAAGCATCTTTCTAAACTCTATAAAGCTGGCTTGTGTTGGGCCCTATGACAAAGTGAGCTCACCAACACCTTGGAGCCAAGGGAGAACCCCCACTTTCCCACAGAGTGGGCAGCCTGTTGGCAGAAAAACAGTGATTGGAAGTGAGGAAGTGAGGAAAAGGGAATGGCAGTGCAAGCTGTGCATCTTCAGACAAAGTGACTCCTAAAAATGCTTCACCGAGGTCAATAACACAGAACATATTGTGGGTAAGCAATGGCAGACGGCAGAAAACTTAAGAGGACATGACAGCAGGAGGTAACATGTATGCAGGGCAACTCAGAAACAAGAGGCCAAGGACATCAGGGATGATAGGAAAGTAATTTCCTAGGGGAGTTGGAATGAACACCAAACTGAAAAAGTGAAAGAATGCCTTACAGCAAGGAAGGGTTTGCGGCCAGCCCACAGTGGGCTAGTCAGGTGCAAGGAGGCAGAGCTGGGGAAGGTGCCCAGAAGCAAAGGAATGACTTTGCCAGCACCATGAGTGGGGCATTAGCTTTCCTATTTAGTGCATGCTCACTGTACATCTTCTCTTCCTCTCCAAGCTCAGTCCATCTCCCAAGGTCTCCTGGCTGCATACAAGGAGGAAAAAGAGAGCTACACAGGGGTCATGCTTTCCCTGTGGACTTGAAGTGCTGCAGGCAATGCAACCAGGGCAAGAGATACGCCCATCCAATCTGGTTCTGGCTTTCCTACCTCCTTAGAATGGTACTGTATCTGAGGTAAGTGGCCAAAACATTCTGCAACGAATGAAAGCAGCAGCCAGAAGAACAAAGTTCCTTCATCTCACTTCTCTTCCTAGGACAATCCCAAGGAGGTACTGGGCAAACACTGATCTTTCTGACATCCTGGGAGAAGATCCAAGAGATGGATTCTACAGCTCCTACCCTGTTCCTTGGGTCCCAAAGCTACAGGAGGACAAAGCTATCCACAAAATGGAAATAGCACTATCTGAGACTGTCTACCACAGACTCAGTGCTGACTTTCATCACTCTCTCTCAGAGAAGAAGGCCCTGCTGATGGCCATTCACTGAGTCCACAATGACATTCTGTGGGAACAATACAGCAGGTATAAAGAGAAATGCTATCAAGAGGGGCTTGAAGACAAGGATAGGACAGAGGGGTGGAGGGAGGATGTGAATCCCAGCATTAGTGTCCAGATACACCTGGGAGCCAGGAAGATGACTCCTAGAGTTAGCCTACAGGTGTGCACTTCATCACACACCACATGGAGAGTGGGAAGAGTAAGTCCCAACATCCAGGTGCAGAACGCATTGTGCTAGGACAGCAAGAACTGCAGCCTGGTGCCAGCATAATACAGTGCACCTCTGGTTTGACTCACAGGGAGCATGGACATGGTGTTGTGATGGTGGGAAGCCAAGTGGCAATTTCCTCAGGTGGGATGGGTGGGAGAAGCTGCATCTCTGAAGCTGCCCATCATCCTTTAGCAAACCTCTTTCAGGACAGAAGGCCTAAGCCTGCTGGTTTTCCTTTGCTCTCTATTCAGGTGGAATCACGTCCTGTCCCAGGAATGCTTGCAGAAGCAAAAATGCTACCTGAAGAAGAAACTCTTCCATGGCAGCTCAGCTGAACTCCTCGAGTCCATTTGCCACAATAACATCAACCCTGACTTCTCCAGGCTACGAAAAACAATTTATGGCAAAGGCTTACTACTTATCTCAGCATGTGACCTATTCCCACTGCTGTAGCAGGTGGCTGCTCATCACACCAGGCAGGCAGAGTGGATGGAAGGTGGCTGGGAGCTGGAGCTGGAGCTCCATGCACTGAGGCAGGACTTGCCCGACTGCAGCTTCCCCCCTACCTGGAGTGGCACACAAGGGGCAGGAGGAGGAGGAGCTGCTGGAGGCAGGGGGAGCTGAGCAGTACACAGGCAGCAGCAGCAGAGCAGGTCTACTGGGAAGCTGTGCCTACTGGCTGGGGCCAGGGCCAAGGCCAGGGCCAGCGAGTGGGCATGGGAAAAAGTGTGGCGTGGGCTGCCCCAGGTGGTAGTGGCTAGCGCTCAACTGCATGCAGAACCATGGGCTAGATGGGGGGTGGGGCAGAAACACACGTACTCAACACCACCCAGGCAAGCTCTGCTGCACGTGCCGACTGCCCCTCTCCCTCCTTCCCTGCCCCCACCTCCAGCTGGCTCCCAGGACCTACTGTGCAGGCAGCCCCTGCACACACGTGCACATCCACCTCTCCACACACCCACAATATACAAGAGTAAGATTTTATTTTGAACTATTATTCAATCGCCTCTATATACACTTAAACATAAATTAGGGCAAAAATACTTTTTGGAAATAAATTTAAAATGTCATAGTAGATGTTTGATTTTTAGTATATGATTCTTTAATCTATAATTTGTTAAAATGATATCTTCTGAAATGTTTTACGTATGCAGCCCTCAACAGCTCACCAAAACTTGTTAAGTGGCCCTCCAGCTGAAATAACTGCCCACCCCTCAGTGCTTGGGAACCAGAACTAAGTCAGTTTTCAGAATGCTGTTATCCCCAATATTGCTTTACACTCTGAGGATCATCCATTTATTCAAGGAAGCTGCTCCTGTTCAAGGCACATGGTATTATCCAGCATTAGCTATGTCAACTCTCAAGGCAAGGATGTGCCATTGTATCTAAGATGCATCAAAGTGGGAACTGATCTTTATTCCCCTCTGAGAGGGTGCCTCAGGATTGTGCGCCAAACTGACAATTCCTTTGGCCACAAAGTAACAGGGCACACAATCAAATGGTATAACACCAGAACACAGCCTGTCAAGCACAAACAGCAACATTCACAGAGAAAAAAACACATTTTCCCAGTAACAGACAATTGCCACTGAAACATCCTATGACAATTCCTAGCTGATTCTTCACTCTATACTTCCATCATCTGAGAAACCAGCTAACGTGCTCTTCTGTATGGTCTTGGTAGAGCCACCCAAACTCAAATGAGCAACATTTAAGAGACATTTGGCTCCTTGGGGTGCCTATATACGTGCTCCAATGTGTTCTAATTAGAATGCTCTAGAATTGCGGCAGCATCACATGTATAAGCCCCTGTAGGTTTAAAAATGGCCACTGGAGCACTTTAACTAAATCTTGTCAAATGAGCTTAGTTAAAGCATCCCACAGCCATTTTTAAACATGCAGGAGCTTAATACATATGACACTGTGGCATTTTAATTAGAGCAGCTCTCCAGGAAATGCTCTAAAGAAAATGCCCCCACCCTTGAGCATGTGTATAGGCAGTAGGGCTATGCGAAATTTCACTGGGTGTTTCGTTTCAGAGCTGTTTCGATGCGTTTCAAGCTCAAAACAGAGAAATTGAAATGAAACAAAAGCCTTCAAAACAGCTTCAAAATGAAACAAGGGCACTTGAAATATTTCAAAAGTTTTGAAACGTTTCAAATTTCAAAGCCAGGTTTACTTGGCTTCAGCACTGGTCCCAGCCAGCAGCAGCAGCCTCCTGTTATCTGGCACAGATCCAGGAGCCACACCCCCCAGGACGATTATGGCACATCCCCCAGCCCTCTTGTGGGTGCGGGCCCTGGATCTGTGCGCTGAATAACAGCATGCTGGTGCTGCAGGCTGGGGCCAGTGACAGCACCAATCTTCCTGGTGCTGGGTGTGGGCTACACCCAGCGCGGGTCCCAGCCAGCAGCAACAGCCTCCTGTCATCTGGCAGGCAGATCGGGGCCCTGCCCGCACCCCGAGAAGGGCTGCAGGGCTCTGCTGGACTCCTCCCAGGGCTGCAGGCCCCAGATCTGCCTGCCAGATGACAGGAGGCTGTTTCTGCCAGCTAGGACTGGTGCTGGGCACAGCCTGCACCCAGTGCCGGGAAGATTGGTGCTGCCACTGGCCCCAGCTGGCAAAACCAGTCTCCTGTTATCCGGCAAGCAGATCGGGGGCCTGCCTGCACCCCCAGGAGGGCTGCGGGGGCTGTGCCAGACTCCTCCCAGGGGTATGGACCCTGGATGACAGGAGGCTGCCGTTGTCAGCAAGTGACATGAGTTTTGCTTGTCAACACCTTGAGGTGCAGTTTCCCAGAAACCGCTGCATCTATCTCCTAGAAACCTGGCAGGCTTCATGCCCTCAGAAGGGGCTACTATCCCTGCAGGTTTCATCCAAATCAGGCAGGAAATGACGAAGTTATAGGCAGTTTCATGCTTCCCCATTATAGTCTATGGGTGAAACGTCAAAACAGCGTTGAAACAGCAAAACAGTTTTGACAAAACAAAATGGAACAGTGCTTTAGAAACAAAACGAAACACTGTTCCGTCAAAATGGAAGTTGAAGCAGAACAGTGCTGTTTCACACATCCCTAATAGGAAGCCCTTGTGCTCAGGTAACACACTGCATCACTCACTTGAGCAGCAATGGCTTAGAGGAACGATTTTCGCAGTAACTATTTTTTGCAATCTGATAACAAGCATTTCCTATGAAGTGTATGTATTAAGCATGCAAATCACGTGGTAGCAGGTTGCCTCCCTAATTGGACAATGAGAGCTTTCCAACAGAAACTAAAGGGAAGCACATTCAATACAAAGCAGGTTCCATTACACTATAACAAAAAGGCAGCTTGCCTATCTCCCAGCAGGAGACAGACAGAACAAGAAGCTGCCCCAAGAGGACTTTGCCCAGACAAGCTGCTTTTAATCCCTTTCCTTTTTCCATGGGCCTGGGCAAGTGGGAGGGAGGGTGAGGGCTCCAGAAGGAGTTTCTTTTCAACCCCAACCTCAGTAATGAGATGCTATAGTGAGAGCAGCCCCAAGGGCAGTCAGTGCAGCAAGTGGGCAACTATACTGCATCACTCCCAGGGGTGGAGCCCAAGCAGTGGCAGAAAGCTCAGTCCTGATGGTCTATACAGCAGCTATTGCCAAACTTCCAGGGCCAGAAGCAGGTCCGAGGACTCAGCACAAGCTGAACATCACTTGCACTCTAGCCCTCAGTGAGGCCTCATGGCTCCTCCAAAACTAAAGTCACAGGAGCTAGGCAATACCCCTCCTTGCAGGGCTGTGAAGCATTCTAGACATGGTATAAATCAGGACTGCCCAACTCATGGCCCACAGACTGCATTCAACTCAAGTGGCGTTAACTCACAGCTCCTGTGGTTTAGGTGCCACTCCCTGCATTGCTTTACTGCTGCTAAAACGGGAGTCTCTGGGTTCCCCCTCCCTCCTCCAGCTTCTGCTTCCTGCCCCACCCCTGGGGACATGGTGTCATAGCTCACAGTGTCCAGGGAGCCCATGGGCTTGGGTGCTTGACGGGGCTCAGGGCTCAGTACACTGGGAGTGGGGAAGCAGGGTGAGGGTTGCTGCCGCATGGCCCCTAGTCACTCAGAAGTTGGACAGCCCTGCCTTTAACAATGTGTCAGTACCTTCATATACTACAGATGATAGATGTCTGAGAATGCTAGTAGCTGACTATAGCTTGCAGCTAGCAGATAGTGACAACACTTGATTATATTAGCATGTCATTTATAAACAATTTAAGATTTCTGGTGCAGGGAACTGCTTCTATGCAAAATTCTTTGGCATAGGAAGTGCCAGCTCATCCCAATGTACAAATACATATGATAAGAAAGGCTATAGAAACTGCAGTTTGGATCAGGATTAAGGTTACAGTTTACAATTCAGACTTGGCCTCTGGTTTGGATTCAAATACTGCGAAATATCCCAGCTTTCATTAGATATATGCTCAAAAAAATGCCCTCTGGAATGACGAAAATCTGGTGAATTAACTTTTTAAGTCATGAGACTTTTGACCCATCTTAGCTGGAATCAAAAAAAAAGCCTCTTCTGCTTCTAGGTCTATTTGGATTCAAAATTATTGCATCCTGGGATACAGAACTGAGGCTTCCCACTTCTCCTACTTAAAAGAAGTGAGTAGAGATCACTTCCCGATGCTGCCTGTCTTCTGGTACTTTTTCTATATAGCTGCACACAGTCCTGTAACTTCCCTTTATAGTTTAGGTGGCTGCAATGTAGTGTGCAAGCAACCCCCACTTAGCACTCTTAATTGGTTCTGCTCGCTCAGTTTTTCCGTTAAGCGAACCATGTTAAGCGAAACCCATTTCCCCATAGGGTTTAATGTAAATAAATATAATGGGATCCTGCACTCCTGCTGGCCCTGGCCCTGCTGCTCCCAGCAAGGCACTGCACGAGCTCCGCCAGGGACGGCATCGGCTCCTCCCGGCCTCATTGTTCTGCGGCCATGATGGCCCCTGTCGACCCGCACCCACTGGCCACCAATGCACCTATGCACAGCCCCAGCCACCCTGCCTGTGGGGCCTGAGTCAGGGGCCCGCCTGACCAGGCATTAACAGCGAGAAGGCAGGGATTAACGGCAAGCAGTGGGGCTCTGGCGGGTGAGTGCATGACCGGAGCGGAATGGGTCATGGGCTGCAGCCCAGGGATGGTGGGGGCTCCACAGGCTTGGTTCCACTGTGGCCTGGGGCGGGGGACACTGCACACGTGTCCTTGAGCACTGGCTTGCACCAGCCCAGGCCCCGCACTCCTGCTGACCCTGGTCTCAGGCCCCGCGCTCCTGCTGACCCTGGTCTCAGGCACCGCGCTCCTGGCGCCCTGCTGGTCCTGGCCTTGGACGCCAGCACTCACGCCCCCCGCCGCCCCTTCTCGCCACCACCGCCGCTCCTCCCCACACGCCAGCTGCTCCAGCGCCACGTGCCAGAGTGGACCCTGGGCTCCTTCCACTCCACCCTGAGCCCCACCAGCCCAGGCTCCGTGCTTACATTGCCCGGTCCCCTGCCTGCCCCTTCTCACCGCCGCTTCTCCCCGCCTGCTCCAGCACCATGTGCCGGAGTGAACCCTGGGCCCCACCAGCTGCTACTCACCGCTTCACTCGATGCTGCTAACACTGCCACTGCTTCTCCCTACAGTACCTCCTGCACTGAGCATTATAACGAAACCGCTGAGCGTGAAGTGAAACTAGGTAGGTATTTTTAATGAGCACTATAGTGAAACCACGGCAAGCGAAACTGCATTAGGCAGGGGTTGCCTGTAATACATTCAGATATCAAGTTCTCTGCACCATTAGTTGGATGCTTTAGCAGAAGGTAAATGATTTCTCATGTTCTAGCTTGAGGAGGTCAGCCTGCCGCAGCTGGGGCATTTTACAGAATTTTGCTTCCTGAGGTCATAGTGTTTAGCTGGCACTGTTCCTAGTGTCATTTTTACTGCTAATTTGGAAGTCTTAGGGCAAAACATGTCAATTATGCTGAGAAAAGTCAAGTACTGCTGTACTATTGTGTAAAACTGTTGGAGAAAAAGTATCATATATATGGCTTGCTACTTCCCATGTTTCCTTGCTTTCTCCAGTCTCCTGCGAACTCAATAATAGGTAATTTTGCCTTCTTGCTTCTATTCATCATTTATTTAGATTTTATAATTGAAGCAACAGGATGGCTCTACCCACAATATAATTTACTACTTTGAAAACCCAGCAATTTAAATGTCACCTACATGATATTGATAAGGAGGAGGATTACAAAGGGGTTAAATTTAGTTAGGAGCCAAGATACAATAGCCTTAGCTTTGAAAAAACCTAATAATGAAAGCTTTGAAAGAGTACAATTTGTATTTAAGTGTGATAGATGTATGAAACTAAAGGGAAAGAATAATATGAACCAGTTCCTCAAGCTGGTGTATAGCAACATAGAAGCATGCCAAATTACATCAAGAAAGAATGAAAATAAAATAGCACCGAGTGTGACAATAGAAATGAAAAATATAGCTTTAACACAGAGAGGTGACAATGAAGCATAAGTGGCCTGGATGGTACACCACAGAGTCCGTAACAAGCTCTTATTCTCTGATAAAATACATCAAGATATACATAGGTAGTCTGTAAAAATGTTCTGGACTTCACAGCATTGCTTGTTTCTGTTGATTAATCAGATGTGGAAAGAGTTCTCTGGATATCAGTCATCTGATGATCTCCACCAGGCAGCTACTTCACTCCCTCTGGCTTGGCACTTTATTGCCGAGACATACAATCTAAAGAAGAGATGTATGTCTCATTGGCTGGCAGTGACATTCACAAGCCTCTGTCCTATTGTTTTGCTAGCAATATCTCTGAGCCTGCTTAAGCGCATCCACACTAAAATTGTGGGAGCCACCCATAGGTTCAGTCAGAAAATATTATTTTTAGGTCCTGATACTGCAAAACAACAAGCTCTCACTGAATTTACTTTAACAAAAACTGTGAGGAGGAAACATAGATGTGAATTCTTAACTGGTCCAGTTACTGGGCAGCGATAGACAATAGGAACTACTTCTTCCTAATCTCAGCAGTGATACTGAATTCTGTTATGGTCTTGAGCCTCCTGCTTCACTTTTCCTGCCTCTAAAATAGAGATAAGTATTCTTACTTTGCTCACAAAGATGGTCCTATGACTACACCACTGACTTGGCAGTCAGGAGAGCTGGATATATCTGAGGTTCTGTCACTGACCTGCTGTGAGATGCTTTCTCAGCCAGATGAAGGGCATTTGTAGCCAAAAGCTTGCAAAGAAACTTTTTTCCAACTATCTGAGTTGGTCTAATAAAAGATATCAGATTTACCCAAAGAACCTTCTCTGCCTATGTCCCTGGACCAACAAGGCTACAACCTACACCCCAGAAAAAATCACTGTCTTCCATGACTCTTGTTTCATTTCCTGTAAAAAGAAGCATCAATATTCACTTTACATCAACATAGGTAAGAAAAGCATGTGGTTGTTAGCTACTTTCTTTATAAAATGGGTACAATAATAATGAGGCCTAGCTTTTTGCTACAAGACACAACTCACAGTGGCTAATACTTCAAGTTAAATGTGGTACTAATGTTAACAAAGCTTTCTAACATGTGAAGCACAATAGGGTCAATACTATTAATTTTATCTATAAGAGAGAAAGTGTGACGATATTGTGAAGCTTAATTAATATCTCTTTGTTGTGGTAAAGTGTTACCTATGTGACCTCCTGGGACTGAAGGGAAGAAGGTCACCACAGAACTGGTGACTTAAGTGTTATTGTGTTAGGGACTCAATTAGGTCACTGAACCAACCTAGTAAATAAAATGGAAAAGCATGCTCCAACTTCAACTTTAATCTTTAGTTTATTTAGATGCCCCACATAATCTGGTTCTTCTTAACTCATGTATAACTGCATTTTAAAAATCACCAGAGTGCAACCCTGAAATCTGCACCAAAGAGATGGTGTGGCATTCAGTGAAGCATTATATCCAGCATGTTGCCAAACTATCCACAAATGAAGTATTGGAAATTGTCACTGAAAGTTATTGGTCTGACTGGCTGGCTACAGATGAGTGTAACCAACCTACAGATGGCATCTGGAAGGGAGCTTTCATCACTGTGCAAGGACGACTGTCAAGAACATAAAAGATGATTTACAATTAGCGCACTGGTGATAATATACACATAGCTGCACACACATGCTGTTTGCAGTTACAATACAATGTACTATAACCATATTAACCTGATGTATAACAGCAGCTTCCTTAAGGCCAAATCCAGAACTGGTGCAGCTCCACCCTGCCAGTTACAGCCTGCTGCTTAAGCTGGTTGCAGATTTGGCTCTTGCCTTCATTTCATATGTTCAAATGAGCATACCCTGTTTCTTTAAGCTATTACCGTGTCTTTAAGCTATTACTCAAATGCCAACTGTGCTATCTGACAGGGTATTTCTTGTCTAATAATTTTATTTTCATTATTATTAAGCACAACCAACAAGCATTCTTTTATAGCAACTGAAAAAGACCAGGACTTACACAGAGCTATAAATAAGGTTAATCTAAGCAAGGAATGGGGTGAGTCACTGATTGATGCTTGGAGCTGGAGAGGGAGTCACGTTTCTTGATTCTAGCCAGGGTATAGGGGAAAGGGATATGAGGAGTGACCTGCAATGGAGTGATGTTTGTAAAGTTCGAAAATCCCTGGACATCTTCTTATGTGTTGTCAGTTGGTAGTACCGTAAGCCAAAGAGCTATGCCAGTTAACAGCCAACTATCTAGGCCTCTAAATGGGCTGCTTTACTAGTGTAGTTTCTAAATCTGATCTCTCAAGTGGGTATTTCATTCTCAGGAAGGCCAGAATACAATTCAGGCACTTCTTAAGTCCCAGCTAAGTACTCTGAAGATATGTCTACATGTGCAATTAATTCAAAACTAAACTCTGGAGTTTATTGCTCCAGAGTTTAGTGTTCCCAGGCACGCTGTTTAAACATGAGCCCGGAAGTGCAGCATGCCGAGCAGGGTTAGAACAGTCCCAGCTGGCAGGGAGACTGGGGGGTCAGCTTGGCAGCTCAGGGCTGCTCTGACCCAGCTCAACACGCTGCACTTCTGGGCTCACATTCAAACAGTGTGCCTGGGAGTAATAAACTCTGGAGCAATAAAAGCTATTAAGTACGTGCACTATCCTGATGTGGGGTAAAAAAAACTCTGCAGCAGCCAGGGCCGTCTCTAGGACCCGTGCTTTGGGGGGCCCTGCAGAGCTGGGCGGAGCACCTGCGGCGACTCTGCACTGCCACTGCTTGCTTTGAGTGCATCCCCTCGCTACCCCCACTCTCACCCCGCTGCCGCCAACGCTGAAACTGCCGATGGCTGCAGCAGCTTCTTTGGGTCTGGGGTGGGTGGGATCAGAGTGGGGGCAGGGCCCCGCATGGGCTGATTTGCCACAGGCCCCGCACCCTGCTCAGGTCAGCTCTGGCAGCAGCACATGTGTAGATGCTACCCCAACTGGCAAGGGCATAAGGGTACTTCAGTGCAGGCAGTGCCTGCTGGTTAGCCCCACACTGAAGCACCCTCCTGCCCAAGCCAGCTGGGGCAGCATCTATACATTCACTGCTGCAGAGTTTTCTGTAGGACAAATTAGCTTACTCTAGCCTAATAGGGCTGCACACATAGACACCAAGACATTTACTGCACAGCTAATTGGCCTACTGCACAGTAAACATCTCATGTAGACAACCTGAATAAAGCTTCTGTGAAACATAAGCAGTCTATAAGTACTGTGCTGGCTGGCTTATAAAGGGTGAATTTTACTGTATGTGCCTAAGTGCAAATTTGAACATCTGCAAACATGTGAACATGGCACTTTTACACATGGTCTGGGAGTGTGGAGAGGGGCAGCACTTTAATTAGAACAGCTCTGAGAGCCGCTCTAATTAAAGCACCGCAGTGTCTCAGTATCAGCATCCTTGTACCCCAAAATGGTGGCAGGGGTGCTTGAACTAAAGCTAGTTCGATGAGCTTTAGTTAAAGCACTCCACCGCCATTTTGAAGCATGGGGACACTGACACATGAGACGCAGAGGCAGGCTGGAGCATGGTAATTGCCATGCTCCAGGAGACTCAATTAATCAAGTCTGCTCTGATGCACTGTAATTACAGCGCGTTGATCAGCCTGCGCACTTGTGTACAGGCACCACTAAATGCTAAACGCTACATTAAGATTCCAAAAGGGATATTCTTTTTCACTTTTCCAGCATTACCAGTTCAGTTTGTGCCTTCTTGCTGATTTATCAATAAGTCTGCTGTAGAATTAGTGGAAAGTTCTTTTTACATGTATGGTTTACATTATTTACAATACAAACTCTTCTCTGATACTGTCTCTTAATACACTGAGGCATCTTCATATCATTGTTCACACAACTCCAACTGCCATGGTTTTTAAAATAAAAAAGTTCTGAAGAGTGCAGGCCAAGCCATTTTTAGTCCATGATATGACAAAAAGGGTTCATACTATATGCAAAATTTTAATTTTAAACATCTTTAAGGAGCTGAATAGCATGTATGTTGCATAACAAGTTATCTAGAGCCTAACCCAACTCCCATTGAAATTAATGGAAAATCATGGCTACACTCACTAGCACCACAAATGAAAAACACTTGGGGGTCATGACTGATCACAAGATGAACATAAGCCATCAATGCGATGCTGCAGCCAGCAAAGCAAATAAAACTCTGGCTTGCATCTACCGATGCAGCTCAAGCAAGACCCAAGAAGTCATCCTCCCGCTTTACTCAGTTTTGGTGAGGCGGCAGCTGAAGTACTGCATCCAGTTCTGGGTTCTGCACTTTAGAAAGGACACGGAGAACCTTGAGAGAGTCCAGAGGAGAGCTATTGCATGATTAGAGGTCAAGAGAGCAGGCCTTATGAGGAGAGGCTGAGAGGCATAGGACTCTTCAGCCTGGAAAAGAGAAGGCTCAGGGGGGACTTGGTGGTAGCCTATAAGTATATAAGGGGGTCCATCAGGAACTGGGAGAATGTGTGTTCACCAGGGCACCCCAAGGGATGACAAGGTCTAATGGTCACAAACTACTGGAAGACTGTTTTAGACTGGACAGAAGGAAAAACTTCTTTACTGTCCATATCTCCAGAGTCTGGAATAAACTCCCCCCAGAAGTGGTGCAAGAATCTACTCGGGATACCTTTAAGAAACACCTAGATGCTTATCTTGCTGGGGTCATCTGACATCAGCTGACTTCCTGCCCCTTGAGCAGGGGACTGGACCCAATGATCTCACAAGGTCCATTCCAGGCCTAATGTCTATGAAATCTGTGAATTCCAGTAGTGTTATCTTACATATCTATTTTTACTCATTTCCTTTGCAGAAGAAATAACCTCCTGAACTGAAATCCTTCTTTTACACCCACACATACAATCATTTTTGTTGCCCTTCCCTGGAATTTTTTCTATATTTGCTGCAGTGTTTCTGCTTCAAAATACCTGGTTAAAGCAATCAATCTGTTAAATGTGCCAGCAATTGGATTTATACCCTGAAGTATATAATATGCCTACCTCAGCTAACCCATTCACGCATGTCGCAGCAGCATTTTTTACCACTTTATTACATCTAGAATGCATAAATGTATACATTATTTTTATCAAAATAAAAAATAAATAGATGTGCTAAAGCAAAACTAGATTCTATCAACTGAATTGCACAAAGACAAAATGGGCTAGTTCTGAGACAGACGCTCTATCTGTGCATACATTATGTATTTAAAAGGTTTCCACTGAGTCATTTTCTATTACAGAAAAAAATAAGCATGATATGAGATTTTTCATCCATCACTGAAGCACACTCAGTAAACCCTTCACAGCGAAGCAGTAATTATAGAGGTGCCTCCTAGCACTGCTACCACTAAGGTTGTGTCAGGGGTTTCATTATTAACCCAGTTTTCACGGTTTTGTAGCTCAGCCACAGAATATGCATGCACTGACTTTAAAGCAGTGTAGAAAATCTTAACTCAGGAGCAATTTATTGTTCTTTAAAATTTAACTATTTTTCCAGTAATACAGAAATACAAGGAAAAAAAAGAGGATTATACCAAAATCTAAAGCTTTTCTATGCATATATTGGGTTGGTCTAATAAAAGATATCAAATTCACCCAAGGAACCTTGTCTGTCTATGCATATATGGCATTTTTTTCATTATTAAAGGGTAACAAACTATAGTTTACTATGATATTTCTGTTTCTAATGTGTTCAAGTTGTAATAATTTTGTGTGCCTCAGTCCCCGTCCCCCACCTTTTAGCTTGTATACAGAGAAAGAAACATTAGTCTCTTCTAGGTTCCAGAGCGCTCTACCTGCTGGACAAGGCAAGATGGACATTTAGCAACAGAGAACCTAAATAGCCTTGTTGACACTCAACAGAGTAGGATTGGAAGTGACACCCTGGAGGCTTATAGGGAAGTATTCTGAAGATAATTTTGGGGGGCTCACGGCTGTGCAGGTTGGACGGGAGATAGTTTGCTTAACCCTTTGGAAGCGGGGTGGGCAGGGTCTTCTTGCTGGGTGACCTTGCCCCATTATCTGCCTTTATTGTCCACTTTGCTGCTTGGAACTTGGGATATACTGTTCTCCCCTTTGGAGATGCAAAATACCTCTTCTCAGGAGCTAAACTGGAAGATAGCTCCCTGAGGAAGAACTACAGACAGCCATAGGGGTCAGGGATTGAAAGGCTGATGTGGAGAACACCAAACATTGAACACTCTTCTGACGATGACATTACTATTTTTCTCATGAAGTTTCCTAGTGCACTCACTACCTTAAGTAATCAAGTAGTTCACAAAAGTTAATGCATTATTTTCATAAATCTGCTGAGAGATAAGGGAGTGAGGTTAGCCCCATTTTACAGTTGGAGAACTGAGTCACAGAGAGATTAAGATTAGAAGGATGAGTTGATTTTGGAAGCCTATGTCCTGATTTTTCAGAGTACTTCATGTTATGCAACATCTTATATGTCCAAAGTAGAGTTCCCACTAAATTTGGTGGCTACTCTGAGTTCTTAGCACTTCTGCAGTTCAGGACCACAGTCCTAAATCTGGTGCCCTGAAAAGGAAACACACAATTACTGAACATCTGTGAAAAGTGGTTTAAATGTGCCCATGTACCAAGAATCATACAGGCAAGGATAGACTCTGATTCTCCAGGACCAAGAGGTCTTCTTTTCTTTCCCGCATGTGCACCCCCTGACCAGCCGTGTTTGCTGCTTAGGTGACAAGAGGGAGGGCAGGTGGGAGCACCAGTGCCCCCCCATGCAAGCGCCTGTTGGGGAAGCGCTTGTTCCGGAAGCGGCCACAGCCACTTCCGGAAGCGGCCACAACAATCAGCCATCTCATGATCGGCCATGGGGGGACTTCGCCACCCAGTCTCTCACTGGTCGCTGGGGGGGCAGGTGCCCCCCCCCCCAACTAAGGCGGCACCAGTCACCCATGCTACACACCTTCCGACTTCTACCAAATGTATGGTAGGGGTCCTACAGACATAAAAACATAAGGAGTGCCATACTGGGTCAGAGTAATAGCCTATCTAGCCCACTATTCTGTCTCCGGCAGTATTCACTTCTGCCACTACACAGGAAGAACATTAACCGGGGTATCTCTAAAGTGATGTATCCCCTATTCAAATCCCTCCCTCTCCAACCAATATCTTCCACTATTTATTATGTTACAGACACCAGAGGAAACATCTCTAACTATTCTGTTCAACGGCCATTAACAGATCTATTTTATATGCTCTGTTGAGCAGGGAGACAGCAAACAGTGTATGTCCAGGGTTTGCACTGCTTTAAACCAATCCATTCCAAAACTAATTTCAGTTAAAGCAGTAGTTTACATGCATAGATCAGACCTGAATTAGTAGTAAGTGAAATCCATGGAGCAGCTCACACCTCAAGGAACTATTGATTGAGGTGCTCATATCTTTTAGGCATACCTCACATTTTAGGCAATACTGCCCTACTTTTTTGCATTTTACCCAGGCAAAACTGCTATTGAAGCAAAAGGCAGTTTTCCTAGAGTAAGAAGCACAGGTTAGGACCCTAACATTGTAAAAGCTCCTTTTCTAACTGTCTCGGACAGCCAGAGCCGACTCGAGTTGTGTTAGAAATTGGTCGTACGTTAGGGCGGGCTGGTGAATGGAGAGGCAGACACAACTTATCGGTTGCAAAAAACTTTACTCACGCCGCTTGCAATCACGACGCAGGTGGTCCGGTTGTCTGAACAACCACACGAGTTGTTCCAGCTGGCGGGGCCCAAGCCAGTTAATCCATCCGCAATTCGAAGCTGGCGGGAAAAGGGTGCGTCTGGGGTTGCGCTCAGCGACGGGAAGAAAGATCGATAGGTGATCAGTCTATCGATCGGCAGCCGCAAGTCAGATAACTTCAGAGGCACTCTGCAGCGTGCTCAAAGCTCTTCGACTTGGGCGGAAGTCACGCGGAATTTTAAACGGCCAGCGAGCCAATTACTAGCCGCCACGTGTGAATAATTTAGAACTGGCCAATAGCGGGGCACAAATTTACATTCGAATAGCGGGAACTCTCTGCACCGTGCATTTCTGTGCTGCAAAGAAGAAATGCATCCTGCAAAGGAAACTGCAAATTGGCGGGAACTCTCTCCTACACGCGGGTTCTCAATTGCAGCAGAACACTCTGCCGTGCAAAGGAGCTCTCATGTGGCCAGGAAATTCCATAGTGCCGAGGCACCAAAATCACTGGGTCGTGACACTAACAAGAACAAGAGTTTCTTGGAATATGAAGTTTGGTCAAGATTTACCAGCCTGAGGTCTAAATTAACACTGAGTGTGAAATGACTCAGTCCATGAATCTTACGTGTGTAGAGAATAGAAATCATATGAAACCTGTTTCACATGGTTGTTACCTGTTCAGTGACCAGACAAATCAGGCCTGTTTCAGCTGAGTTTCCCCTTTAAAATTATGAGGGGTTTTTCCAGTCCCAAACTCAAGGGTGAAACCCAATTACGGACAGGGACATAAACCCCCATTAAATTAAATTAGAAAAGACTGCTTTATTTCTTAACTAGAATGGCCCCAAAGCAAAATCCTATCCAAACACATTTGGGGCAGTGTAGTTACTGCACAGCTGGCTCCTATCCTTGAACTGAAATGAACCAACAACAGATGTTTGTTTGTTCCTGCTAGATGGCAGGCAAACCTAAAACTAGAAAGACAAAAAAAAGATAACTGTAGCACAGTCCTAGAAGCATGAACTTCCTAGGAACCGTGAACTTCATTGCAGAGACTGATTACATAGAAAATATCTGTGAGGGAACCTATTCTGCTCTAACTTCATGGTAATGCAAAAGGTCTTAATATCTAAAATTGTAGATTTCATTTAAAATACCGTATTCTTTCAAATTACACACTTTCCAAACTGAAATATTTTTTCTAAAAATGGACTGCATCTTAAATTTGAGTAAAGCAAAGTAAGGAACTTTCATATGCACCAGTGATGTGTTTGATGTTTTTTCCCCTTAAACTGAGTGGCAGAAAATGTGGGTACATCTTCAATTCAGTTTGTCTTACAATTGAAGCAATACTATAACATAAAGATTGTAGAAAATAAGATCTATCATACTGTACTATAAATATGTAAAGTAAATAAGATGCTCTTACACCGAAAAGAAAGAAAAAACTTGTTCTAGATACAGAATGACTTCTAAAGCCACAGTCATTCAAAAAGTACGTGTGTGTGTGTGTACTTGCAAGTAAGAGGTGCAGTGCACTGAAAGCAATTCCAAGCGCCATTCTTCCACAAAAGACAGAAGGCAGCAGACTGTCTATATGGACATTAAGGAACTTACGGCTGTTACTGCCAACTCCCAAAGAATGAACTCCCTCAGCAATCAGCTTGGGCCAATATTGACGACATCAGGACCCTTCTACACCTTTTCCTCCTTTGGGGATGACTATGGCTGCTGCTGGTATATGATTTTCCTGGCTTTTGAGTTCAGCAAGTGCTAGTAGTACGGTGCTGTCTCCCAGAACTCCTCCAGTAGTCCCTGTGGCTCCACTGATGCCCGGGAAGTAAAAAGATCCCCTTGATCAATCAGAGTTTATCCAATGCCCAGTGTTTTTGTTTTGGCTTTTCTCAGTGAGAGGCATCTTACGGGCATTTGTACTGAGGCTGGTAACAGTGGAAGCTGAAGTCCTCTCATGTGTGGACTCAAGGTTTCAGACTGGATATAAGGAAAAACTTGTTCATAGTTCATGTAACCAGATTCTGGAATAGACTCCCAGTGTGGGTGGTGCAGGCACCTACCCTGGAGATCTTCAAAAGTACACTGGATAAACACTTTACTGAGGTTATTTGACCCCAGCAGTCTTTCCTGCCCAGAGCAGGGGGGCTGGACCCAATGATCTCACCAGGTCCCTTCCAGCCCTAAACTTCTGTGAATCTGTGTGAATCTGTGTAGTGGCTCCCTTTGTCCATCCATCACCCACACTTCTGGCCCAACACTACTGTCACTAATGTAACATTTTGTGGTTACATTAGGTTTGGTAAGTTGTAACAACTACCAAGATCACTCCTTTAGTGTAGTCAGCTTCTAGAGAAAGCAGTATACCCTCCAGAGAAAAAGCAAGTATCCATGGTTTCCTTCCTTTTGCTTGCAACCTCTCCTCTTCTTTCACATACATCCTGCAATTTAGAAGCCTCTTGTTTTCAGGGAGGCATTGCAGAGAACATTACACTATTTACACAGGAAAATCAGTTGGGGAGCTCATGTATTATTTCTAGCAAGAGTCTCACTCCAGGTCATTTGACATTTTAGCACTATATTACGGCACAAATAATTTTTATTTCATTTCCTGTTCTGTTGTGCATTGCATTTATAAGACAAGTATTCTTTTTTCTTCTTCTCCTTTTTACTTCTGTTTTGAAGCTTCCAATAGATGACGATGTTATGAGACCAGGAAACTTATAAGGCCTTAAGTGTGCAAAATGGGGTGAGGGGTGAGCGAGAGATAAACTGATAGACAAGAAGGCTGCTTACATACATTAAAAAAAACCAAACCAACCACGCTTTACTGGAAGAAGCAGCACTGTAGTTTGCCCTGGCTCCACAGCGTCTGCATAGATCAGGCACTTCAGCAGCGCTTTTTGGTGCTTTTATCTAATAGGTGATTCAATCAGCTATTAAATAAAAGCACCAAAAAAAGCCCCACTAAAGTGCCCAGTCAATACAGATATTGGGTGAGCCTGGTCCAATTCACACAATGCCTCTTATAGGCATGTGCTGGGCTTGGCACTGGGGTGCATGCAGTTTAAAGTAAAGCACTGGTTTGTTTAGGTTGTTTTACATCTGTAAGCAGCTGAAGAGATTTTTTTTTTTTAAACAAAGCCAACTGCTGTATTAGAGGCCTGATTATCATTTACGTTAAGGCCACTTGTTCCATGTTATGTGAAGGGGCCTTACAATTGGAGCAAGAGTCTCTTTATATGCAGCTCAGTGAGGTGAAGGAGTCTTCAAGTAATCTTAGTGTAAGTTAGAATCAGGTCTGTGGTATTTGTCAGTGCAGTTTCCAGGATGACTCAGTAGTATACACCCAGACAGGTAAAGAAACCTCACTACACAGTGTCACATGTGCTATGCTTTTCCTGAAACAAGTAGGTTTGGGTCAGCTTCACATTGCTTCTCCTAGCAAAGACAATAGGATTAAGCAGATATAGTACAGGATTCAGTCAGAGGGCTCACAGAGTTTGCCAATCTGGATAATGAGAAGTCTGAACAGACAGGAGATTCTTTAAGGTAAAGAGTATTTAATGAAATCAGAATGCAAGAGGAAGAGTGGACTAGAAGCATCATTAGGAAGATTTAGTTAAGGAACAATTACAACAAAAACTATTTTAAGATATTTTATTTTTTTATAAAAAAAGCCACTGGCATTGAGATTTGAGGGGGAATTACAGTTTCCAGTGGAAAGCGATGAACATGCAGAGAATGGGAAGTTTTGATGATAGCCTGTGCATAGTGTATAAAACTCTTTCCATCTGAGTTTGTCATTGGGTATGAATCCCATTCCTTTCCACACAGTGACACATCTTTAACTGGAAGAGTGCAGTTGCCTCCAGACTAGCCTGTACTGTGAACTAGTGGTAAGGGCAGTCTCCAGGGAAGTGGGAGATGTAGGTTTGAACCCCCTCAGACCAAGGTGGCCTAAAAACTAGGTCCCCTATTTCCTAGGTAAGTGTGCTAACCACTGGGGTTGAGAGAGGAAAGAAGGCAGGGCAGAGATGCACCTTATAGATTAACTGAAGCACAGGTGTATAAACTTCCATAAGCAAGCACTCCAACAGATCCTAACACCACTGGGATATTACACTAAAGGTAGGTAGCAGCACCACCACTCCCAGTGACTGTTCTTTCGAAGAAAAGAGTGACCCAGTCTTCCTTCACTGAGGGACATCCTAAGTACTGACATATAGGAGGGATTCCCATGTGAATCCCAGCATTTCAGAGACTCTTAGTTCAAGGCTGTAAACAGGAACCTAAGCCTGGGAGAGACAGGATTATAGCCACCTGCTCACCTTTTCCTATTGTCTAACTTAAGAAGTCCCCACCACTGAGCATGCTGGCCTCTTGTAAATCCCATTCTTTGGCACTCAGGTTTCCCATGCATTGCATGAAGCAGTGGTGCTCCAGCTTTTGGCCCCACAGGCCAAATGAGTGGTATGGGGCTGGTCTGTGGGCCAGATTGAGCCCCATGTACCAGGATTGCACCCTAAGGCCCAGCATCACCCCTTCTCTGCCCTGAGTCTTGGAATTGGGCTCCAGAACCTGGCACCATACTGTCCCAGCCCCCACATGTCTTGGGTTTTTTTTTCCATGTCTGTAAGCAGCCTAAGTGATGGGACCTATTCTCATTTAAGCCGAGGCTTCCCTACAGTGCTCTGGCAATCCAAAGCAAGCCTTGAAGTAGGCAGAAATTATGTATAAATTTTAAGACTGCTTTATACCCTCAGAGCAACATAAAGGGGCCTTAGTATTAATAGGAATCAGGTTAATAGCCTGCAGACAAACATCTTGCATATGACTCAATAGCATACAATATTCAATACATGCAGTAGATGTGCTGCCTTGACAAATAACTTCCATGAAAACCTTTCACAGGATTTTAGTGAGAAACATAAAACACCAACATTAGAAATGACAATAAGCACTAAGGCTAGTTTGGAGGTTTTAATGCAAGAGTGGAGTCTAACATTTTGGCCTTAGAATAGCCAGGGGGGACTGCGCTCTTACTTTACTCTATGTAAGCTAACCTATTGTTCTGAGCAGCGACTTACATCAGGCACCGCATCAGCAGCAATAATTGGGGATGGCAGGGTCAGAGCTCAGGCTGATGAGGCAGCCTTTTATCTGAATTAC
Source organism: Alligator sinensis (assembly GCF_000455745.1). Lineage (NCBI taxonomy): Eukaryota > Metazoa > Chordata > Crocodylia > Alligatoridae > Alligator > Alligator sinensis. The sequence goes on from NW_005841953.1 coordinate 234,227, forward strand.
AGGTACTCCTTACTTAATGTCGTCCAGGTTAACGTTGTTTCGTTATTACATCGCTGATCTATTACAGCAGTGGTTCCCAACCTTTTTTTGCTGCGACCCTAAATTGGCCACCAACAGGACCTCCCAACCTGGCGCCACCAGAGCTGCTGGGAGTGGAGCGCAGTGGTGGTGGAGGCCTGAGGGTGGGGGAGTTGCCATTGCCTCCTTTGTGCACCGTGGCCCCACCCCACCCACCCATTGCTCCCAGACCGTGCACGTGAGTGTGTGTGCAGGCCCTTCGCGACCCTACTGAGGACCCCCTGTGACCCTGATTTGGGTCGCGTCCTGAGGCTGGGAACCAATGTATTACAGAAGATACTCATTTAAAGTCTCGCAGTGTTTGGTTATAACATTGTTTGGCTGCTGCCTGCTATTAGTTAAGTACTGTGACATTATTGGATTCACTTAAAATCCTTTCGCTTAAAGTCGCATTTTTCAAGAATGTAACTATGACGTTAAGCAAGGAGTAGCTGTACTTTGCATTTGGGCATTGAGGTTGGACCCTTACTTTGTTATTCCAGGGTATTTGGCTGTACCTAGTTCATATTCATAAACTGACTGAAACAGGAGCTGGTACCCCAGTGATCTTATACATGTGTGTGTGTGTACATGCACACTGATCTCGCTCTAATCTCAGCAGTTACCCAGCCCCCTGCACTCATATCACAGGCATTTCACATAGTTTTGCTTTATACTGTTAAAGCCACTTGGGCCAAATACTGCACTGGCTAAGCAGCACCTAGCTGCATATTAACAGGCTTGATCCTGCAGCGGCAGCATGCAAGCAGTTCAGAGTGTTTTCAGTGGGAATTCCTCGCTTTCAGTGGCCTCAGTAACAGGCCCAAATGGAGTACTCAAGGGCAGAGCAGGGCCTCGTGTTCAGAGGACTAGAGAGAAGGATAATAGTTATATTCTGAAGCAAATTCCAATTGAGCGCTCAGCAGCATACTTAGACATGGTGGCAGAACAGCAAAGCCACTGCAGCACAACAGCAGCAAGCTCATTGAGTGCCCGAGGCACAGTACACCTACCACTCTATTGGTCCTGCTATATGTTCAAATTAAACTGGATAGAAACCAGCTATAAAATTGTTACACATTTTCAAGCATTTAAATTGTTACACATTTTCAAGTTTTGTAGCTGGTTGGCTCTTTTGATAGCTGGATGGACATTTTTAAGGTATGATAATTACTTTGCACATATGGCTGGTCTAAATGTATCGTTCAATTAACCAGTTATGTGTGGCAGGAGCCTGTGTGGCAGGAGCCTTGTGTGTTCTCTGCACACCAAAAGTTTCTGCTATTGATGGTGTTGATGCTGCTGTCACAGCATCGACTCCAGTGGCATCATCCCTGTGGCAGCAGCTCCATGGGAGCCAACCCTAGTGCCCTGTTCACCCCCTTCCCTTGCCACCCCAGATACATACATATTGGGTTCAGAGCTGTACCTGTTCTAGCACAGGCTCCCTGAGGTATGGGAGGAACACCATTCTGCTTACCCACTTGCCCTACAGATACACTGCAAGGTGCAGGACTGGGCCGCCCGGCCCTTGCAGCTGGGCTGCACAGGGCTTTCCCTGTTGTAACAAAGACTCTCAGGGTGGATTCTGGTGCTCCTTCATAGTCAGTGTCTGGGATGGTGCCCCACGTCCTCTTCTCCCCCATTACACTACTGCACTTCAGAGATATAAGTTGGAACCTCCCTTGTGCTGCAAGCTGCCTCCAATCCACTGAGCTGTAAACAGGCTTTTAGTCATCAGAGTCAAAGGCAGATGGATGTGATGACAGTCACCTCGCTCCCTTGTCTGCTTTTGGCTACAGAAACTGATGCATCTTCACCACCTGGCTTATTGGGCTGTTTGGCTCAAGCAGACCTTGCATTTTTCCACCTCTTTCCCCATGCTGGTCGGCACAGTCCAAACCAGAATTTCTACTATGCTTTAGTTAACAGTAGCAAACCATTGACGCAAACCGTAACGGCAACTAGAATCTGGTGCCTCTGATAACACAAACATCATAATTTGCAAAACTACATTATTTGCATTGCATTAGTTTTACTGATCCATTAAAACAAATTAATATGTGAATGCACCATCTGCTGTGCAAATCATTAAAATCAAAACCTCTAAGGAGGAAGATAATCAATTACCATTTATTTGCAGATTTTTGAGGCTCAGGCATTCAGAGAAAAATTCAGCATCAGCCACACTATGAGCATAGCTTGCATATCAAGAACCTCTTTTTCCCCACACAACTGTTGCAGTCTCTGGTCTGTACCCTCAGAGTTTCTCTGACTGCAAAGCCAAGATTAAACATATCATCACTTGCACAGCAAGGTACCGAATAAAAATATTGGTATATACCACTTGTTTTCCAGGATATCATTGGTGTGAACTGAAGACCACACATCACTGCAAGATAGATAGGTGCATCAATATTTTCAAATGTGGGTGCCTTACTATATGAAGTTGGACCTTGGGTAGTAGCAAGGAACAGTGGCTGTTCTGTTGAATTGTATGAGAAAGAAAGAACTGGATAAGCAGGCGGGCACCAGGAAGAAACAGAAGGGAAGGAGAGATCAGACAGCTGTGTTTTACTTGGTGGTAGAGAAGCAGTTGAGAAACAGTTGAATAGGAGGGAGGAAAGCAGAAATGGGGATTATTCTTTGTCTACATGGAACAATGCACTGCTGTGTGGAGATACATGAGCTAACTCTAAACGTACTAGCTTACGTACTAGAAGCAGTATAGCCACATTAGTGAGACACTGCATTTCATACCCTACTTCTCAGTGCGGCTAATGAGGCCCTTAGTGTGTCCCACTAACACAATTATACCCTTTTCAGTATCCAAGCTAGCTTGTTCATACTTAGCTTGGATATCTTTGCACAGTACCATGCTATGCTATGTAGGCATACTCTTAGCATTATGTTTCTTGATCTGATAGCGCCAGGAGACAAGAAGGGACGATTGGGCTAGAAACTCCTTCAATGAGCAGAAAGTGCTGCTGGACCTTCTCTGCCATGGCTTGTTTTAAAATGCATAATAGAAAAAAGAAAAATATGTCAGATCAGTCAATAACACCTTTTTAAAGGCTTGCTTTTGTGAAGCAAAAGCAACCATATATGAACTGTTACCTACATCTAGCTCTAGGAAGCAATGCAGGTGTATAAAACACTGTTTTCTTTGGAGTGATGAGGAAAGATAAAAGACCTGGTGCAATGACATAATTATTCAGAGAAAATGTCCAGATGTGTAACTTTCAGTGAATGTCAACACTTTTTATCATGGGTGGACTCTCATGCTTTTAAAACAGTGGATACGGCACTGGACCGGGAGTCTGGAGACCAACACCTCTGTACTGATTCTGCCATCAAGCTGCTGTGTGAACTTAGGCACACTACTTCAGTTTTCTCTGTACATGTCGCACCATTTACCCCTCCTATTCGTTTAGACTGCTAGGCCCAGATCTTCAGAAAGTTTTCAGGCAAATAACTGCCATTTTTTTCAGTGGGAGTTAGGTGCTGAAAGAGCCTTAAAGACTTGAACCTAAGCTAGTGGGGGCAGGCGCTGTCTCTTACAGAGCCTGAGTGGAACACCCAGGATAATGGGACCCTGATCCTGGTCGGCACCTTATGGTATTTTTACACGTGGTCTGAGAGCCACTCTAATTAAAGAGCCTGCAGCAACTTGTATGTCAGCATCTCCATGCTCCAAAATGGTGGTAGGGGCGCTCATCAAATCAACTTTAGTTAAAGTGCCCATACCACTATTCTGAAGTGTGGGGATGCTGATATACGAGATGTGGAGGCTGCTGGAGCATGCTAATTAGCACACTCCTGCAGACTCGGCTGAGTCTGCTTTGATGTGCTGTAATTACATTGCATCAGAGCAGCCTCCCTGAACATCTACAGGCACCCTTAGATATTACTATCATAAAGTAATAACGAATAAATACATACATACATGCAAAGAGCTGTTTCATGTCCTGGCCCCATGGAAGTACGCCTCTGGCTATAGTGGATACAGAATTTGTCCCTGATAGAATATATGGCACAGATTTAAAAATCATGAGGATATACATTTTAAATAAGAAACCTTGTTTTCTCTTCTCTTTACCATAAATGGTTAGAATTAATGGATCTTCCCCTACAAGGAGTGAGCGCTCCTCTAACTCTTAAAGCTGCTTCTTTCCAATTGCTTGTAATGCCATCAGCCATAAGAGAAACAAAGAAACCTGAATTTTGGTTTTAGCAGGTGAACAGAGACAGGCTTGTGGATCAAGCTGGATTCAGATTCAGACCACATCTAGGAATTAGCTTTCCCAAAGTTCTGAGGGATTATCTCTAAAACGTATTTTTGTTGGGGTTGATTGTTGGAGGTACTGAGTATTCATAGGTCTGACTAACTGCAACATAAAAGCTATCCTTGTTTGGTATTAATTGGGGCTTTCCCTGAGTCTGAGTGAAAACAGTGCTTTCCTTGAGTCTGAACCCAAGCTCTGAAAAATTCCCCTGAAATTCTCACTGCCAGTGCTCAGAGCCTGTTTTTCAGTCTCTTGTTATTTGCAGCAACATCTCTTGTTATTTGCAGCAACAGGGTTTTTTTAATTGCAGAAGGCAGCATCACAAAAGCAAGAGAGCACATACAGCGGGGTCTAAGCATGATGTCACTGGGCACATATGTGGGAACACAAGCATCAGTTCTCATGAGTGGGAGCAAATACACAAGTATCATAGATTTCTACAGAGGCAAGGACAATGCTTAGTTTCAAAACAAGTTGCATAAATGGAGAAAGATGTATCCGATTTACAAACAATTCTCACTGTTAACCTCCTACAGTGTCATTGTATCAAGAACTAGGAAATGTCTGTATTATTTCTTAAGTGTTGTGCATACCTCTGTTTATTTGTTTATAACAAGGTAATGCTATTGGGTTAGAGAAGAAGTATGCTGTAAGAGGAAAACCAACAGGAAATGAAAAGATGGCAAAGATAAAGTATGACCGTAGAGAATGGTTGGTGTTCTTGAAGCAACAATGGAGAAGCTATTAACTGGGGGATACCCAGTCAGGATAAAATGGTTTACTTTTTTCCATTATTAACTTGGGGATCAAAGATGAAGAACAAGCTATTACAGGACCCTGAGCCTAGTAGAAGGTAATGGGACTGAATAAACTGGAAGTGGCTTCTCAAGGAACATCAACAAGAGCTGACAGGCACATGAGGAGACAAAGAGATACAAGATCTGCAAGCAGCAGGATCTAATTTGGTCCCCAAGAGAATGGGAAGACTCAGACTACAACACGTCAGTCTAAAGGCTTGATGGACATGCCAAGGGCTGTTAAGCTAGAAGGCATGCATGTTTCTATTGCTTTATCTTGAGGGTGACCGAACATTTCAGTTTCACTGGAAGAGTGCTGTTTTAGACATCTGTCCCGGGGTCAAAAATTAGTCAAATTAACATTCTGCCCTGTTTTCTGCCAGACACCTGGAACAGGTGTTTAAAACAGGACTGTCTGGTAAAAATGGGACTGTTTCATCCCTCTGCCATCCCTCACTCCATGCTCCTCATTCCCACCCCCATTTTATGGCCTTCCATACCCTCACACCCACACATACTCTTTGGCATGCACATCTGAGACTGGAATTTAGAAACAGCTAAACTGAGGGATGGTAGCAGAGTGTCCTATTTTGCAACCCCGGAAATATGGTCACACCTTTTCTCTCCATTTCTCTAAGTACTGGGCATCTATTGGTAAATAATTCATACGTGCTTTTGAAAAAAAAAACTTCTTTGTCACCAGGTAACATTACTGACCACAAGCTGCCAGGAGGAAATCCTTGCAGGTGCCAACCCTTCTGGGCCTATGTGTATTATGGTTGGCCATGGAGGAGCTGTAACCTGTACATTTATTTGCAACATGAGGGCTCACTTCAAAAATTAGCAGAAGTTAATGAGGTGCACTTGAGGGACTGGAAACAGGTCTTGGAAGGAGCAGACTATCAGAAACCAAGAAAAACAGCAAGGAAGGGATTAATCCCATGACCTTCTTGGGGTTTGCATCCAGGGATGATCAAACTGGTTTTGAATTTTTTTTTTAATTAATATTTCAAAATAAAACAAACAAAGGTTTTCAGCTAAAAACTGAAAGATTTTGATTCTGAAATTCTACTGCAGTGACTCCCAAGAATTGTATTCCACCTAAGGAGCCCAGCACATAAAGCAAAATGTGAGTATGAGCCTGAACTACATCTCCCAGGATGCACCACAGTCATGCAACTGACTTGGCCTAAGTACAGACAGTCAAAAAGCTCAAGGCTGAATTGATTCAGTCTTTGCAGGTTAGTCTAAGATGGAAAGCTTGAACCAATAAGCAAATAAACAGATATTTACTTTTGATTCAGGAAATGCAGCCACATGCCTGCAGTGGCTCAAGCCAGGAGCTGGTGGGGGGAAGAAGGAGAGGGTGCTAGAGCATAGCTCTCCGACACATAGCCAGCATGGGCTGTGTGTTCACTTCCTCTTCCTGCTGCCCCTGAGGTCTCTGGGATTTGCAGTCCAGACTCACAGCAGCAGGACTCTGCAGGGTTGCCCATCATTTCCTCTTCCTGCTTCCACATGCTTCTGGGATTTGTAGTCCACAGTTGCAACCAGCACTAAGTAAGCAAGCAGGGCAGCTCCATATTCAGGGGGAAGGGAAGTTTAACTCTCCTCTCTAGCCCCAGACCCCAGCCGGGGTTTGCCTGGTGGGGGCTAGTGAGCCAGCCCTCACTGCTCCAGCAAGGGAGCAGAAGGGCAGGACCAGCCCAGCCCAGGGCTGAAAAATGCTGGGATGCCAGGGGAATGTGATTTAACTTGAACCAGGCAAGGGTCTGGGACAGAAGTTTCATACACCAGTTTGACCTGGATCAGTTAAGTCTGAAACAACATTCAACCAGGTTTATCTTAAACCAGTTTCAGCCATTTTGAAACTGGTTTATGTGCACTGAACTTCTGTTACAGGTTTAAATCAGTTTCTGATCACTTAAACTGGTTTATGTGCAATTTCTGTCCCTAGCCTTGATATTTCTCTTCCTATCACTAATGAAAGAGGCAAGGGGGGACAGGGAAGGGGATATCTTACTGTACCAGGAGAGATGAGCCACGGAGAATCAGAGAGAAGTGAAACAGGAAACACACAAATTACAAATCCTATTAAATATCAAATGGAATTTTAGAATTGAATTACTGCAGTTTTTGAACAAGAAATTTCAGTTTCTAAGTTTTCCCCAAAAGCTTACAAATTACCATAGAAACACTGATGGAAGATTTTTGGGTTTTTTTTCAATTTAGTCCACCTTTTCTGCACGGAAAAAAAACTCTTTACTAGCTCTCCTGTCAAGTCCCATTGAAGCTCACTGGAGGGGAGTGCATTCCACATCTTACAGAAAGGTAAAGAAATATTGTAGCATGTTCCCCCCCACACTTCACTGGGTTGGAAGCAAAGGTGTGTTGAGTGGTGTTGGGGAAATGAAAGGTAAGACAATGATTTCTCTTGAGGGTGGAGATGCCTGTAGAGAGTAAGGTACTTGATGTACAAGCTAAGATTTCACTAAAGTAACTGCTGGATTTTTGCTGGTATGATCTCACCTCATTTAGTTGGAACCCTGGGATGCTATAACATACTTTAATTATTTGCACTTGAACAGCCCTTAAAACAATTTTCTAAAGGAATCTGAATGAGCATTTCAGAGGGGCACTGATAAAGGCTCTTGGCTTAGACATTTATATTTGCAATCTAAAAAGCACAAATTTGTAAACAATATAAAGCACATACTGGCCACAACTGCCCCAAAGTGCTCTCTCTCAGGCAGATGCATCAAGCTGTCTCAAGCCTTGGACTTGTTTGGTTGCATGATTTCTATACCATTATTCCCTTTCTGTTTCCCACACTCAACAGTGCTACATGAGCTGCTTTTTTCTGTTATTTGCAAGGCCTGTCTCCTGTCTTTGTCATTATTAAACTTGCAGCAAGAACAGGAATCAACTGAAATAAGACAACTGCACACTCAGCTGCTAAGCTTGGATATAGCTGCTGTGCAGAAGACAGACTGCACAAAGAAATATTTACTCCACTGCCACATGGTGTGTTCTATAGTGGATCCAGCAGATTTCAGATGGGGCTCTAGCCATTCCTAATGACAGTGCAGTTTTAATTTGTATAAGTGTTTTCACTCTAGTTTAGGAATGTGCTAATTTAGAGCGAGAACAAACATTCAGGAGACTTGGCTCAGATATAGGTGGCTTTGTTTCTCATTTTAAGCTGCCTAAACCTGAGTCCAGAGCAACACATACAAGTGTTTGCATGGGCAGCTGAAAGCAAGCAAGTGGAGTGGGGGGCAGGGGAAGAGGAAAAAGGATGCCTAGTGTCCTGGTTGTGGGGAGGAAAGCAGCCTCGTCAAGGTTGGGGGAGGGAGGAGCCCTGGAGCTGTGAAAAGTGGGCTTTCCCAGCCCTGGGGCTAAGTGGAAGACCCATGCAAGCATTCACTAGGCCAGGTTAATCCTTGCTAGATCAAGTTAACCTCATGCCAATCTAAAGTGTGTGTTCATCTGACGCACCCCTGGGCTAGGGATAGAACTCACACATAAATCGGTGTAAGTAATTTGAAACTGATTCAAATCTGTACCACAACAGAAGTTCAGTACATATAAACCACTTCCAAAATGGCCAAAACCGGTTTAAGGTAAACCTGAATGGATGTAGTATCAGACTTAACTGATTTAGGTGACATTGGTTTATTGAACTTCTGTCCTAGATCCCCCTCCACATTCAAGTTAACTCACAGTCCCCCAGCATCCCAGGATGCTTTGCACCTCCCCCGCCTTCTAGCCTGAGCCACTGCAGACACATGGCTGCATTTCCAAAATCAAACATGAATGTCTGGTAATTTGCTGATTGGTTCAATCTAAGCAACTTAGACTAACCTGTGAAGATTGAACCAATTCAACCTTGAGCTTTTTGACTGTCTGTACTTAGCCCTGGGCATTTAGATACACCTAAGTTCAGTTCGGAACACATGTATGCAGTCTTCGTGTACTGCTAACCTGAATATGCAGCATTGTACTTCAAGGAAGTGGTCTTTTATGTTCCCTCCTTTTTGCTGTACAGGCCAAAAAATTTACCAGAAATTCCAATGAAGCAAAGCATGCTTGCTTTCTGGGAAAACTCAGTATAGCATTATTATTTCACTGCAGTGCCCTCCAAGCTCTAATGCAGAGAATGCATGCTTCCCAAGTGGCACACAAAACCCCCAGGAACCACCTCTTCACATTTATTGCAGTTGGTTACCGTTTATCACTAGATGTCATAAAAACCAAATTGCCCATCTTCTGCAGAAATGCAAAACTAGCTGTAGTGTGACAGTGCCTCTGCAGCTGTTTCAGCTTTTTTATTTGCTGAGTACAAGGAGTAGGTGAGTTCAGTGCAGACTGCAATCATGCTGTATTTTGGAAGCAGCCATCTCAGTTGGCTAGAGATGCACACCAACTGCATATCCATATTTTAATATTATGTTACAATCTGGAAACTTACATAAGATGCAAAGGCACAACATCAATGGAAAACTTATTGCTGCCTTCTTTCAGGGGTAAAAAAACATAGTTTGGTGGTTGTGATCAGAGACAATCCCAGCAGGGTGTGGGGCCTGGGGCAAAGCAGCCTGCAGGGCGCCCCCCACCTCCCATCCCATGGCATACTTATGCCAGGGAGTGAAAGCCCCGGGACACTAGATGTGGCTGGATGGGTGGTGGCCAGAACTTCCGGCCTGAACAGGCAAAGAGCTGTCCAACCTGTGGGGCAGGTGGGTGGGCTAAACTGCAGCCGTGGCCTCTCCGCCCAGCTCTGCAGGGCCCCACAAAGTACAGGGCCCGGGACAGTTGCCCCAATTCATATCCCCTAGGGATGGCCCTGGTTGTGGTACCGTGTATTGTTGGATGTATGAAACATGCAATACTGTGAAGAATTAAGCATGTTTATTTGTAATATACTGGAGAGGAGAATGAAAAAAATAATTAATGAAGATTAATGAAAAAGTAATTAAGAAGTTGACTGGTGGTTCACAACAGTGTCCTTCCTGGGACAAAAGAGAGAAAATTGGTTGAGACTGATGGTCTTGTACTTAAGGTGTAAGACTGGAATCAAGGATTTCTGGGTTAAATTCTTAAGTCTGTCACAGCCTCAGGAATATTCAAGGTTCCACGATGGTAAAGTGGGAAGACAACTTCTTTTACCCCATGCTTTGTCTTGTTTATTTAAACTTGTCTTTTACCATATGTGCATCAGGTGCCTATTACAGAGGGTCCCTGAGCTCAGCGACAGCCTTTTACAGAGGTAGCCCCAAACTCAGTGCTTTGGGCTCCCTCTGTAAATAGAAATAATAAATTTCAATGACTATGAAAAGTTTATTTGTGGAAAGTACAGAAATAGACTTGACCCTGGTGTGTTCTCTGGCTCCCATATTTCTACAGCAGTGGTTCTCAACCTTTTTAGACTTAAGGCACACCTTGGAAAATGCCAGCTCTTAGCTTTCATTTGTTTCACTACTTATTACTCAAAAATAATGGAGCCATTCTTCTGTAGCAAAGAACTCAGAAAAACTGTAAGTCAGAATGTTTGTGATACTAGATTTTTAGCTGAAATCTCTGGGTTGATCTTGTGAATCACGTGTCGGTGTTTACACAACTCACAGGGCTAATACTGTGTGACAACCTTAAAAGGATTTTACAGCACCCAGGGTGCTGTAGCAGCCTCACTAAGAATCACCACTCTACAGCACAGGTTGCTTTAATAGCCACAGCATCACATGGGGTTACTGTGAAAACAATGAGAACGGAACCTTGGTTGAGATGTGGGCTGAGGCATACCACCTAAGCCTGATCCATGAGTCAAAGCTACCTGGGCCTTTGACTGGACCCAATGATCTTATGAGGTCTCCCCTTCCAGCCCTAATGTCTATGAAATCTATGAATCTTTATAAACTTTACAAATGCCATATTCTCAATCACTTTTCACATCATATTGAACAGCATCTAATAGCAGAACAAGCTGGATTTAGATCAGGCACATCTTGCATTGGCCAAATACTCCACATCACCCAGCATACAGAAGATGGATTCGAGAAAGGGACTGAAAGAGGTGCTGTGTCTGTAGACTTATCAGTGGCATATGACACAGTCAGCCACTGAAACTTGCTTGCCAAAGTCTATGATATGATGCATAACTACCACCTAGTGCAGTTCATCCAATTTCTAATGGAGAAGAGACATTTTTATGTAGAACTATGCAAGAAATGGAGCCTCTGGAGCTGACAATAAAATGACCTCCCACAAGGTGGTATTCTTCCACCAATCCTTTTTAACATATATACCAATGACCAATGCATACAGAATAATAACAGTGTCATAGATGTTGGTGATATATGCATCGTGTTGCAAGAGAAGGTCTTCACCACTGTCAAGAACAGACTGACATATATACTGAGCAACCTCTCAAATTACAATAAGAACCAGCCTCACACCAGCCCAATCAAGATGCAGGTCACAGCTTTTCACCTCTGCCACAGAGAAGCCAAGCATAAATTAAATATCATCTGGGATGGAATCCCACTGACTAATCATCCAAACCCTGTGTACTTGGAGATTACATTGGACTGAACCTGTTTGATTAGAGGCATGTACCCATATGATTACCTGTATGATTAGGGGCATGGAAGATGGACCCTATGAGAAGAGATTCCAGGAACTGGGCCTGCTCAGTCTGAGTAAGAGAAGGCTGAGAGGTGAGTTGATGGCCGCCTACCAGTACATCAGGGGTGAGCATCAAGATCTAGGGGAGCAACTCTTCAGGAAGGCACCTCAAGGGCAGACAAGGACCAATGGGCACAAGCAAATAGAGGGTAAATTCAGGCTGGACATAAGGAAAAAAAAACTTTTGTAAGGGTCACCAGAATCTGGAACACACTCCCAGCAGAGGTGGTGCAGTCACCATCCTTGGAGGTGTTCAAGATGAGGCTGGACAGGCACCTTGTTGAGCTTGTCTGAGCCCAACAACTTCCTGCCCATGGCAGGAGACTGGACATGATGATCTTGCAGGTCCCTTCCGGTCCTTTGATTCTATGAACTCTTATCTTCAAAGCACATGTAGAGAAGAAGAAAGGGAAAGTAAGTACCCGCAACAACATACTTTGCAAGTCAGCTATGTCCAAGTGGCGAGCAAATCCAGCTGCATTATGAATCACTGCTATTGCCTTGTGTTACTCCACTGAAGAATATGCATGTCCAGTATGGGAACAATCAGTTCATGCCAAGAAACTAGACCAACATGGTGATGCTTGAATTGCCTGCTCACATAAACTGGAAGATCAAAACAAACATGATCATATGGGGCTACTCTAATGACATAAATATATGCAAGTGCAGTGATGTGCAGTCTATGGAGCAGCTGTTCGCTTACCGACTCCTTGGTGAGACCTGTACGCAGGAGGACCTTGCAGCAGCAATGGAAACAGCCATTGCTTGTGCACAATTATGACAAGGTCATGAGACGAAGCACCAGCAGCACAAGTTGCACATGGTTGTGACACCATACAGGGGATCTTTGTGTCATGCTAAACTGACAACCTTGCCTAATTTCCAGGCTCTGGATGCAGTAAGTGGGAACAAGTATGCAGGATACATTTCCCAGCAGCACTCACTTGGGAGTCAGTGTAGCTTGCCTCAGCTGTGACCTGCTCTTTCTCTTTGTTTTCTGTAGTTCAGTCCTTTAGAAGTGTTGTTTTTCAAAGTTTAAAAAAAAGCAAACCTAAACCTTTTCTCTATTACTTCTCTGTTTGTTATGACACTCCTCAATTTGTTATGACAGGCTTTGATTTTCCTCTCTAGACACCTAAGGCACAGACATTCACAGGCATGACAGGAACTTGGATACAGGACCACTTTTAAATAATCAGATCACCACACATTAATAAATTATCTTTTTTGTTTTGCTGGCTTCAAGCTAGCCTAGGCTGGATTAAACTGGGTTAATCAGCACATTCAAAAGCTGGATGTATTTTATGAGAGCGCCCAAAGAATGAAGAAATTTCTACCATTGAATGAGAGGAAGAGATTTTGTGGTGTCATTTGCACATAGCACAGAAATAATTGTATTGCCTCTACAGAGGTTTAAAAATTATCCATACTCGTAACCCTTAATAACTTAGTCTAGATAAGCCATGTAGAGAATGTCAGGGATGTACAGTTTAAGCAGTACAGAAATAGCAGAAATTATTTAAATGGGAAGAGCTTAGCAAAGGTAGTACTGTTTTTTTTGAAAAATCATTTCCTTTTCTTCTCCCTCCATCTCTCACACATGCTATGACAAATCCATTATGACAATATTCATAACTTCAGAACTCAGTGGCACTAGATTACTGTATAAATATTTCCAATAAGCATAATGACAAGTTGTGCATAATTTCCCCTTAGAATGCCATTTCAGGTTGATTTTCCTTGACAACAATAATGGCCATTATCCACCATGTCTTTCTGGAGTTTTTCTCTCTCTACTGCTATTAACTGGAAAACATGGTACCACTTTTTTCTTCTACTAGAGTGTTCATACTACCTCTCAGCAGTTTAGTCTTCTCTTTGTCCAACTGCAGTTCCTGAACAATAACAGGAAAACAAATGTAATCTCTCTCTCTCTTGCTCTCTAACACGGAACCCTACTTTCTGTACAGTACGTTAACAGCGTTTGAAGTGAAATGTGTATACACTAAAGCTAAAATATCTCTTGTCACCTTATCATGAATTTTCTAAGAAGCTGGAGAGAAAGTTTCATAACTGGAACATTAAGAATTCTGAACAAAACATTCATCAACATTTTCAAGACCTAGTCCTAAAATTCAATCTCTCCAACTCTGTTTCACTAGTTAAAACAACAGAAGTTTCACCATTTAGTAATGGCAGCGTGAGGAAGCTGTTTCAAATTAGAGACCTTGCTTTAACTGTCAGACACTGCAGTATATTTCCTTCCAGAAATCAGAAGCTGTAAAATTAGGCTGCT
>NW_005841953.1:248380-251163 GCF_000455745.1 Alligator sinensis
GACTACGAGTGCATTGATTGCAGAAGATGAAGAGTGAAACTTTAATGGTGCCCCTTCAATCCTCTGAAAAAATCCTCTTGATGGTTATCATTTGGAGCTACAAAAGACAGCCTGTAGCCTCAAACTACACAGTAAACTCTGACCAGTCTAGCAGATTGAATACCTGAAGAATAGTTACATGTACTAGAATAAATTCCTGTTCATGCCAGATATTTCAGTCAAAATCGATACGACAACATTTCCTTTAGCTCCTTCAGGGTGCATCTACAAGTGCAACTAATGTGATGCAATAAACTTTGGGGCAGTTTGCACTGGAATCAACTGCTCCCAGGCTCAATGTCTACATGTGGTCTGGGACAGCAGCAATTTTAGCCAGGGTGGAGCAGGCCCCCAGCTGGCTGGGCAACTGGGTGCAATTTATGTCCCCCGTCACTGTCTACACATGCATTTCAGCACAGTAAAGTACTCCTCTGTAAGACAGTACTGTTCCTAACAATACTATCCAATGGCAGAGTTAATTAGTTTACTGAGCCCTTATACCGGCACATATATAGACTGTGATGCTTTACTGAAGAGCTAATTAGTCTACCCTTAGGGCGCATCCACACAAGCATGGATGTTTGGTTGTACAGGGACAAGTAGTGGTGGTGCACTGCTTCTTGCCCCTGGGGAATGATCATGCCAAGCACACTTTGGTGCGTGACAAGTTGCCCAGGGTGGCATAGGGAAGACTGAGGCCAGCACTGTGCTGGCCCCAGCAGCCTTACCTGGGGTGCTGGGGGCCTCTTGGAGCTGCAGCCATGGTCATCCTGCCAGGCAGAGCCTGGCTGGCAGCTGAAGCACAGCTCCAAGTGGCCCGGCTCCGCTTTTTAGCAGTGCATGCTGCCCACATTTTTTTTCTGAATTATTTTTTTGACACCTGGTTATCCAGGAGGTCAAAAAAAACCCATGGAAAGATAAAACAGTGCAGCGCATGCTTGGGCAGTATGCTCTTGCAGCGCACAGAACACTGCACTGTGCAGTATGTGGCGCTGCAAATGTGTTGGCAGTGCCACATACAGCACAACCGCGCTTGTCTGAACATGCCTTTAGTGTTTAAATTACACCAGATCAGACAAAGATCCTCTTTCACTCCTTTAAATCTAGACAACCTTGGATTGCTTCCTGCTTGTTGACATATGACTTAGCACCTCCTTGCATCAAACTTTGATTTTGGCCCAGTAGAGTAGATGCAAGTTGACGCATGATAAGATTTCTCTATAATTACTTAGCCTTAGTCCTTTGCCACAGAATTCAATGGAAATTTTGCTATTGACTTCAATTGGATACGGTTGAAGCCCTTCAATTCCTTTATGCTAATTGAGGCTGCCTTACACATTAGTAGAGTGCTGTTTGATGTAAGGGAGTCTATAGCTTGTATAACAGACATTATTGTAGGACTGGAAATCAGTGTAGCAACGTTATTTTGGATTCCCTCCGACAGTTTGCAAGTTGATGATTTAGGTATAAATCATGGAGTAACGTCTTTGTAGTCAATGTAGTTTTGGGCAGTCAATGTAGTTTGGCTGCCATGGTACAGCAGCAGCATGGGCTCTCTAAGGGCTGCCATTCTGGTGCCTCGCCAGGGGCTCATGCCATACCCACCTCAAAGTTACACTACTGAGATCTCTGACTTTGTCCCATTCTGTACAGAGCAAGCAGCCATCACAGTTCTCTGGTCAACTCATGAAATCAGTATCAGGTTTTCTTGAATGAGGACTGTTTACAGAGTTCAGGATTAAACCCTAAAAGTATTTTATATATCATGCTAAAGTAACTCAGAACTGATGACAAAACTCACAACTAGGCTGCCAAGTGAATGTAATGCTTGATTATATCAGCATAAATAAATGCAGTTTGAGTTAGTATGCACCCAAAGTATTTTTGTGTGTTAGCAGGTCTGCGATTTCTTACTCCATAAAGCATTTTGGTCCATCTCACTGTATACATTTTTAAGGCATGCTTGCCATTTCCTAAAGGACACACAGACATTGAATACAACCTAAAAAAACCATAGTTCATTTTGCATTCACTGAACTGGACTATAGAAGAACTGAAAAGGTACTTACGCTCTACAAAGTAAGAACTGGCATCAATCTTCCAGATAATCTGACCCCGATGAGAACCATTGACCCCACGGTTCTTGTAGTCCAGAAAATTTTCAGACAAGACCTCATCTGCAGACAGGAAAAATGATCTTGTTAGCTGTCTGCCAGCACATCATAAGGAGTAAAAAGCCAGGCTAAAAATAAGGCCTAAACTCAGGGGAATGTACTATAGCTGATCAACAGTTTGACACCACATGTGGAAGAATTACCTTTTAGTTATTTATACTTTGAACAAAGGTATCGATCCTTAAAACTCAAGTTTTATTTACTCATTGTTTAAAATATACAATTATATAAAGCTCATAAGAATTCAAACAGTGGACATAATACAAATCAATTCTTACCCAATTCAAAAAATAAACAATGAGATGAATGTTGGAGACTGGGAAGTAAAGAAATAATGTTCTTGCATTTCTTAAGTCTCCCAAAGTCTCCCTTGTTTAGACATTTATTTTTCACTCATTCATAACTAATAGCAAATACAAGGTTCCTATCATGAATCACAGAATCATAGAAGTAGGGTCGGAAGGGACCTTGTAGATCTTCAAGTCCGACCCCCTGCCTGGGCAGGAGGGAAACTGGGCTCAAGTGACCCCAGCCAGGTAGGCATCGAGCTGCTTCTTAAAGACCCCCAGG
>NW_005841953.1:251396-261103 GCF_000455745.1 Alligator sinensis
CCCCTAGTGAGTTTATAGACGGTCACAAGGTCCCCCCTCAGCCTTCTCTTGTGAAGGCTGAACAGGTTCAGGTCCCGTAGCCTCTCATTGTAGGGTCTGCCCTGCTGTCCCCGGATCATGCGGGTGGCCCTCCTCTGGACCCTCTCAATGTTGTCCACATCGCTCTTGAAGTGGGGTGCCCAGAACTGGATACAGTACTCCAGCTGTGGCCTGACTCCAAGATCCCTTTCTGCCTCCGTGTTCTCAAGAAGGGAGTTTCCCATCTTATAAGTGTGCTGCCGGTTACTACTGCCCACTTGTCCATATTGAAACGCATCCTGTTTTTGTTGGCCCACCCTTGCAACCTATCCAGGTCTTGCTGCAGTCTTTCCCCCCCTGCTAGCGTGCCCACCTCACCCCAAATTTTGGTATCATCAGCAAATTTGAACAGGTTGCTTTTCACCCCGTCGTCCAAATCGCTGATAAAGAAATTGAACAGTGTGGGCCCAAGGACCGAGCCCTGGGGGACTCCGATGCCCACTTCCCCCCAGGTTGAATATGACCCATCCACCACCACCCTCTGAGTATGACCCTTCAGCCAATTCGCAATCCATCTGACCGTGTAGGCATCGATGCCAGAGTCGCCTAGTTTTTTAATGAGGATGGGGTGGGAGGCAGTGTCAAAGGCCTTGCTGAAGTCCAGAAAGACTACATCCATGGCGACACCTGCATCCAATGCTTTTGTGACCTGATCGTAAAAGGCAATCAGGTTGGTCTGACATGACCTGCTCCTAATGAGTTATATCAGAACCAGGTATTCAAAAACTAAGATTCCTCCATAGAAGGATAAATCAACTGATTGTAATTATGGTATGTTATGAGACAGCAAGCCCCAGACTAACAAGCTTATTTTAAAATAACAGTGATGGTCACTAATCTAAAGCAAGTCACCTCTAGACATTCAGGTAAAGCTGTGATAGGATCTGATGTGCGATCTATGCAATTATGCTATGCCACATGTGTGTGGCAGGAGGTGTGATCGTGGGATCCCACATCAGATCCTATCATGCTTTATTGCCAGTGCAGGGAGAGCCTGGCATTGTGATCCTGGACTCCCCCTGCATAAGCAAGCTGCGAGGCTCACAGATGGGGCAATGTGTGGGGCACCCCTGTGGCAAAGAAGTGGCCACATATTCAATTAATGCCATGATAAGAACAAACCACAAAGTTATTCCACATCTTTTGTGAAATAACTCTATGGCTTATTCCTTGTTTTATTACGCCCTTAACTGATTGAATGCGTGGCTGGGTCACAACTGGTTAATCATGTCTTAAATTTAACGTGTAGATGGGGCCCTAACTTAAGAGACTGAACCATGACAGTGATTTGCTTGGATACAGAGGGCCACATTTGGAACTTGCCAGGACACAGGCCCACAACCCCTAAAACTGCATGCAAATCCTACCCCAATTTCATTACTAAAAAATTACATCCCGTTACACCATCCTGTTTACAATGATAGTTTGCATTCAGAGAGAACTAACAATAAAACCAACCATCAATATTCAGACTCTTGTCTTGACCAATCATTCATGTCTATAAATGCATAGTCTGAGGCAATGACTAAGGACAGAACATGTTGATTCTCCAAACCTTGACCTCATTATTCAAACTTTAGACTGAAATGGACTTTAGTTTTGTGAAATGTCCCAAGAAGTTTTCATTAGTAGGAGTCAGTGAGCACTCTCCTATTAAATAAATTCTTAGATAAATCTGTAGGCCTGTACAGGAATCTTCGTACTG
Source organism: Alligator sinensis (assembly GCF_000455745.1). Taxonomy (NCBI): domain Eukaryota; kingdom Metazoa; phylum Chordata; order Crocodylia; family Alligatoridae; genus Alligator; species Alligator sinensis. The sequence goes on from NW_005841953.1 coordinate 253,180, forward strand.
TTCCCCCTGGGCAGAACTTCATCTTCAGCTACAAGGGATTCATAATAAAGTACATTCTCACAAACACACATTTCATCGAGAGGCTCTTACAGTGTATGTATGTACAGTTCTATGTATGTAGTTACATCTTGCCCCCACAGAAAGCTATTTTGGTTAGTAGTTATATAAAATGTATGGGAACATAAAACACAGAAACATCTTGGTTTCAAATTCAGAACTTTACATTTTATGACATTAGTCAAGCTATTTAATTTCCTATTGCCTTGGTCAAATCAGTTGCAAAATTAAGTAAATAAGCAAGATGGAAAAACAGACATTGTGCCCGAGTTGAATTCAAGTAAATATACACTATAAATCAAATTAGGATAAAATATTCTATTAGACAAACTTACGGTATTAGTCATCTTGGTGTACTGTCAAGATGACATATTCTTAGAAGTGCCACACTGTCAGCTATTCAAGGGCTCAGGCATTACAGAGCTGCTTCACTGAATTCAGCCTCTCAAGTGAAGCTCTAGGTGGTGAAGTAGGCTGCACATGTCAGACTGGCAAAGCATCACAGAGTCATTCCACAGAGGTGGACAGATCATTGTGAACAATAATTCTGTGCCTGCCTAACCAGGTTTAAAAAATGGTCTTTGATAAAGAAGCCTCGACTTCAGAATAATGACATGGTTAATCAATAAAGCTGATCCTCTGGAATATTAATGATCAACTTCCAATCAGATGTGAAGGCTTTCAGAATATCATAAGATCAGGCCCAAAGACCAATTGTTTTCAACAGAAATAAGAAATGGGGGAAAAAGACTGATCTGTATCAGCTGTTTAAATGTAGTGTGGTATACATAGCATTATTATTTTTATCTATATTATTTAAATTTATTACAGTATTTCACATACATGGAAATACAAATCATGTGTGTGCATATTACATATACTACATAGACACACGCACTGCCATATATACTATAATTATACGATATTATACTACACACACACAAAGGGGCAACTAATTAGCTTGTTAAACAGTTCTTAAATCAGTGCTCTGAAGGACTGAACTGCTGCAGAATTCAGAGCAAGATTTGTGTCCAGTAACTTAATAAAAGCATATAAGACTCTCTCAGGGCCACTAAGCAGTATACAGCGGGAGAAAGCAGAGGGAAACATGCTGAAGGTTAAGCTGATAACAGACTTCTTTTAAATAGAAAAGAACCTAAACTTTCACAAAAGAAAAAAGCACTAGGCAGATTGGCCAGAGTTATTTATTTCTTTGTTTTTACGCAAAAATATTTTCAAAGGAGCAAGATAAGTGGGTGTCTGACTCTATACTCTTTGGTGATATTCTCTTGAGGGATTTAAAAAGGAAATCCTTTTAAAGAGGTCACTAATGATTGCAGCGTTTAATTATAAATGGCAAATGACATCGACAATACATTTTCCCATTGCTGATTTGCTACTTACCAGCAATTATACCATTAGTTTCCAGCACCGAATGGAAGTGGCAATTTTTTAGTGTACTAATGTCCTGCACCTCTATGGTTACCACACAACTGAATGAGTCTTATGGTGATTTCTCTCTTTCATTTATACTTACATGTAGGGGTTTTTGTGTTCTGTTTTGTTTTTAGTGTACAATTAGATAGTGAAAAGGATCAGAATACACATACATACAAGCACACACAAATCCTTTTTACTATGGGCACATCTACACATTGCTGTGCTTTAATACTTCCTTTTGGAAGTACTAAAGCATGGTGCAGTATGGGCGGTTACTGAGCCATGTGCGCAGTGCACAGTTAGATTTTGCCACTATGTTGCCATAGTGGCACACTATACAGGGGGAGTGAGCTGCTAAGGCAATGTAGCTGCCGATCACATGTAGACCCACGTGATTGGTATGTGATTGGTATGTTGTCGTAGCGCGCCATGCGGCAATGTAGCGCATTGCTATATCGCGACAGAGTGACGTGTAGACACACTCTATGTAATTGTATATCACAAAAGAAAACACAAAAACCCCAAGCAGTGAGTTATAAATAAAGGAGAGAAATCATGCCAGAAGACTTGTTCAGCTGTGGGGAATATATACATTATCTCAACAGAAAAAAAATCTCACACACAGTATTGGTTAAATCATGTACATGATACTCAGACAATCAAAATGTATACCCATCATTCTCTGGGAGTACACCTAAGGGGTGCGTCTGCACGAGATACCACATCGCTGTAGCAATGCGCTACAGCGACGTAGCAGCGGTGGGCACAAACTGTGACACTGCAGCTACGTTGCTGTAGTGACGCACTCCCTTTTCATAGCATGCCGTGATGGCGATGTAGCGCTGTAGAGGCGCATGTAGACATGCCCAAGGTACGTAGTGCACAGTCTATACTAATATGAGAAAATATGATTTAAATAGTTTGCTAATATTACTATCAGTGGGGCTGGTAGCAATGCCTATACTTAAAGCTGCTCCCTGCCTTCTTTTATTAGACCCTGTTTTCAGTTGCTTGTAACTTTTTCAAACTAAGCAGGTTGAAATTTTCAGGCTGAATGTCTTCTATGTTACGTGTCTGCATTGAGCTAAGTTCTAGGAGTCTTGCGGGGAAAATAGTAGGTGCTCAATTACTTAGCTGTAGCCATACAGAGGTATTGAATTAAGCTTACAGAGTCAAATATGAAGCTAGCATTTTAGTTTTCAATGTACTTTCCTAGGTTTTTTTTTTCCTCAGGAGAAAAATAAAAACAAACCATGTTATACGTAAGTAACAATCTTCGTCCTGATCATAAATCAGAAGGGCCTGAACCCTGAGCCTTCAGAAGCACAGCACAGACATATACTGAAGATCTATGGTAGTAATGTTGGCTGGCAGAAATAGAAAGCTGTTTTCTCAGAGTTGCTGGATCCAGACATTAGTTTTCCCCCTTGCCTGACCCTCCCCAATCCGTCGCCAGAGGACTGGGAAGCTCCTACTCTATGATGGGGATGTGGTACTGATTGTCAATTGATGTTAAAGGACTTTGGAGAAAGCAATCTGTCTGTCTGTCTCTCTTTTTCCTCACAGGAGTCTGGAGAGTCCCTATCCCACGTGTCTGTAGGGAGGGAACAATCAGGTCAGGTGCTGGGGTTTACAGAGAAGAGAGTCTTACCTAGAGGAGCAGATGCTTATCTAGAACTACAATTTTCTTATTCTTGGCTTTATGTAAGGGCAACTGAGGGGATGGGTGGGGAGAGGGGTACAGAAGAAGGAGAAAATATTACGTTCTTCTGTAGAAGAACTGCAGCTATTGAAATTGTGTCTGAGATATTAGATGATATCCTGGCGACCTGGTTTAGTTGGAAGGTGATGTACTTCCCGGCATATCATAAATGGAAGGATACATGCATCACGTACTTGTCCAATTTTATTCACAGATATCACTTCCACCTAACTCAAATTTGTGCATGGCTCAATACATATACACATTATACCTCTTCCCCACATACCTAAATATAGAGACAATATATATTTTTAAGAGAATGAATATTTATGTAAAGACAAACAAATTCCACTTCAGCTCTTGACTGAGATGTCTCACAAATAAAGGCAGTAACCTTAAAATACACTGTACACTTTCCCTCCCCAAGGCAAACAGCAAAATGCTGTGACTTACCTCTATACCACAGGCGCAGCGGAGTTAATGCTGTTGCCTTTCATGTATTTCCATCAGACGCCAATAGCTTTAGACTTTTTCCAGTGAAGCATTCTCTTATACTCCATTTCCCTCACCACTCTCCTTTATTTGAAAATATGCCTTAACCTTTCAGCTAGTTTGATGATTAGCTGGGCAATGGCATATTTTACTGTGCTAGGGACATCCTGCTTTGGGCATATCTTACTAAAAGAAGCATCTTACAACAGTCACCATAAATGAGGCTTTATCACCAAAGCAGACAATAACGAAAATCTGAGGGCGGAAAACTGCCCAATTCAGAAATTAGTTACTACCAATAATAACAATTTGCACTGTATCTTTCTCCTCAATGATTCCCTAAGCATTTCCTAAGTAATAGAGAGAGCACTACTGAAAAAGCTACCTCTCAGATGAAAGGCAACAGCTGGCTGACAGAAAACCAGGCTGTTCTTTAGTAAACTAAAGGAAATTTTGACCAAGGTCAAGAAGCTGAAAGGTCCCAAGAAAACCATTATGGGAACTTATGCACTGCAAGCAATCTATACCTGTGGCTGGCAATTTTTTAGAGCCATAGACAGAAACAACCTGGCTCAGATCCGAGGTGGGCAAGTGCTCTGACTTGGTTACAAGAGCCACCACTGCTTCTTCCCTCTCCTTGCTCCCCAACTGCAGCACAGGCAGAGCTCCTTGTTACCCAGGCCCAGCATGGGTGCAGGCAATGCCCTCCTGCTGCCCAAATAGTGCCCCTGGACTCACATGAGCTGAATCCAGGGGCTTTGCAGGCTGTATGTTACCAACCCCTGGTCTATATTAAGCAGTCAAGACTTTGGTATTTGAGATCTTGCCCAGAAATCCCACAGACAGTAAACCAGGAGGAGTAGGATAGGGCTCAAGCAACAGGGGGAAATTTACGAATGATGGAAAATCTTTTTCAGTCAGTTTGGTTTCAGCTAAAATGAGAAAATAAGAGAAAACATGGCTGTCTTGCTTAGAAATGCATCCGCTCCCCTTTTCATATGTTCAAAGAATAATGAGCTAAAAACATACTGGACAGAGTAGGCTGCATTCCCAATGAAACAGATACCTGAAATTAGAGACAAATTCAGTGGCAAAGAGCTTTCTGAACTCAGCACACTGCTTAAGATGCATTAGCTTGATTTATCGTTTGAGGTAAAAGTCTTATTTTACGTAACCTTAATATAAACTGCTGCATAAAAATAGAAACATTTTATGCCTTGATCCCTTATAAATAAAAAAATGCTGCACTACTGGAATTACAGCAGGGTTTATGGCATCTATTTGATCAAATTTGCTTTAGTTTGGAATTGAAAAGTACTTTTGGTCAATAGGTTTATCTGACCTAAAATTACCTAGAGTTGGCAGAATGCCCTTGATGATCATTTTCTATGCAAACTGGCCTACCCTATGTGATCTGTTTTTCAGTCATGGAAATCCTTCCAACCCACAATGTATGAATTACCAATAAAGTAAAATTACATAAGTTATGTATGCAGAAAAATACCCATTTATTGATTACAAATTAAAATGAGCAAAGGAAAAGGCATATAAAACCTATGCAAAAAAAGAAAATTTTCTGAATATCAGTGTTACTTTTTACTAGTTTTCTATTCTTTTGCAAACCGATCAAGAGTCTTACAGCTAATATAATAATAGTCAACAGGGATCTTTCCATCCACTTCAGTGAGCTGGGCATCAGACTCCAAAAGTTGAAATTTTGCAACATTAATTTGTTTGCAAATTTCTGCTGCCTGTTTATTCATGTTATGTATGAACATAACACTGTTTTGATAGGTACAGTGCTTGTATAATAGCTATCATGCAGTAATTGTTTCATTTATTTAAAAACACACATTGCATTATAATAAACTTTCCAATCATCACATCTTTGTTGTAGACACAAAAGGACACTGAACATATTCTCTGACTGAATTACAGTTGTGCTGTTTACAATTCGCTCCAGTCCTCTCAAAGATTATTTTTATGGGAAGTGTTTTCAAGAACTAGGGCTTGATTCTCTAAGATGCTAAGTGCTTTTTCCCCTCATCTGTCACAGACTCAAGTATGGGCTTGACTTTAAGAACACGTATACCTCCATTTCAATCACTCAAGGCTTAGACCCCTATACAACAGTGAAAAAGGAAGTGGGAAGAGGGTGAGGAAACATAAGAGGGGAGAGGGAAGGAGACAGGAAAGGTTAAGAGGAGAGGAGATGAGGAGAGAAACACAGGAGGAAACCTGAAGAGGAGAGGTAAATACAAGTGGGATAAATTGGAGAGAAGAGAGGCAGCAAAATTACAGCAATTCTTGCTCATCACAGGCAAGATGAGTGCTACCTGTCTGCTGTGCTTCCTTGTCTTTGCCACATGGATATTGCATTAGCATTAGCTGTGTCATTGGAAATGGATAGTCTCTTTGGCTGATGAATGGGTCAAGTGTTTCACAGTACCTGTAATATTATTTCATTGGAAAACACGTTCTTACATTGGGCCCAAGGTAACTGTTTTTTTACCATGTATACAAGAGAAAAAATGCTACTCGCCAATGTGCCAAAGTCCACACTGGTGGCTCCCATATCCTTTTGTGGGTAGAATTTTGGTGATTGCTCGTAATAATATTAACAATACTCATGTGACAGATGTAAGGCCCTATGGCCACAGAAAAATGGAGATGTGCATAAGCTAGAAGCCCATGGAATATTTAAAGAGTTTCCCGCAGGAACTAAAATCACTAGAAGGCTAATAAATCCAAATCTCTAGACAAGTAAACTAGTTTGGAAAAGCCTCAGCCTGGAGGAAACTATGTGCTGTGGTCCGAGCTGACTAAAGAAGCCTACCGAACAAACTGACAAAAATACCAGGTAATCCTGACTGATCTAGGAGAGAACGTCATTCAGTTGATCGAAAGACAAATGGGAATTTATTGCAGACTGGAATAAACAACTGATAAACTTGGGCAATGCAGAGGCCAGCACACCATGCAGCTGCTGGGAAATACCTGGTAAGCTTGGCAGTGACACAGACTCTCTATTGCCTTATGATATGTTTGATCTGAAATGCTTTTGTCCTAAAAGAAATAGCACTGTGCTCTGTAAAACTGTCTGGACACTATAGACAATGTTCCTGAGGGAGAAAAGAACTGAAGGTGCTCAACCAATTGCGATGCTGCTCCAGCAATCACGGTGGATTGCAGGAGAAAAATGCAGCCTGAACCTCTGTCTAAACACAAAAACAGAACATCTGGAGACCAGAGAACAGACTGGGGTGCCTTTCACAAGGCCACAAAAGGGGGGGGGGAGGGGCAAAGGGAAAGTTAACCCAAGAACTTTGGCAACTTAGCCAAATTTCAAACAGCAGCTGTAATCCTCCTCAAAGCAGGTATTTCTTTCATTAGTCTAACTTTACAGATAGTGTAACCATGTCAGAGGGGTTAAATGGCCAACCTACAGGCATAGATGAAGCCAAAGTCAAGGGTGAGAAAACATATCCAGAGGTCTGTGTCTGACCCGGGTGGCCATCACCCGCCTGAAGCTCGCCACAACTGTAGCAAAACCCCCCCATTTCTTTTTTTTATTCCCTCCCCTTCCCCAACCATTTCTGACTTTTCTCTCCCTCTCTATTCCCTATAGATAAGTATAAGTGAGCTCAAACTTAGGATAAGCTTTGAACATTTTTATTTTGCTAGCAAGTTTTGGTTTTGGATATCCATTGTTTAATTATTAGGTTTGTATTAATTTTTACTGTTATATATTGTATTATTATCATTTTTGTATTGATTTTTATTGTTTCATATGGATATTGTATAGTTTAGGCCTGTGTTTTTAAGTGAACCAAAGTCATGTCAAATTTCCATTTTATATGTCAAACCTCCATCTTGTGTCCTCTGCCTGGGCATCCCATGCTGCAATAATATGATTCATTGTACCCCTCCCATGTAAATTGGTTCTCCGATGAATAAGAATGTTTGAGAATGATTGAAATACAATGGTAGGAGGCCTCTACTGAATGGCCTATAACGACCAGGCCATCACCTCGCATTGATTCACCCAGGAACCACATACCTCACCCAGGAACAGAGGCAAGACCAGCATTTGAAAAACAAAAGACCCTGCAGAACCAGCAACTCTATCATTGTACCCCACCATTACAGACACCCGAAACTGCACATCCCTGCATGGAGCACACATGCTCAGTACGCCAGGGGCTGACCCTTGCCTGGGCATGCCTCCTGTCA
>NW_005841953.1:261215-272789 GCF_000455745.1 Alligator sinensis
TGTGGGTGGGTGGGTGCAAGGGAACCAATTTGACATTGTGTCACCATCTCTCCTGTTCAATAAAACCACTGTCATTTGCAACCCCAAGTTGGGTCATGTTTTACTGAATCCCAGTCCCTTCCTTATCTTAAATTCCAGCCTCATTCTCTCTCTCTCTCTCAATTCCAGCCCCCACCCCCTCCACTAGTTTCCCGATCTCCTCTCAATCCCTACTGCCTTTCCCCTGTGACTTTCTGCTGCACTTCTCTGCTTTCCTGCTGCCCCTGCCGCCTTTCAGTCTCTCCTGCTGCTCTTACTTTTTCTGATTTTCTGCTGTCCATCTCTCTGTTTGCAGGCTTCCCCCCGCAGCTTCCCAGACTTCTCTAGGTGCCCCGGAGCCATCCTCTGGCTCCCCCACACCCAGAGCCCCTCTTTAACACCCACACTTTCTCTTAGTCCCATTTTTCCCTCTCCCCATCTACCTTTTCAGCTTCCCCATAGCTCTGGCTCTAGACCCAGCGTCTGTGCAGGCATGCTTCCCTGTTCTGCAGGCTTTGGGCCCATTGTCTTTTAATCAATTAAGATCAATTAACCTAAAGTTACCCCAAGCCTCAGTTCTTCGGCCCAGGCCCCTGTAGTCTACTGGTTCTAATCCCGGTTCTGGTAACTTTAACTCCTTACACTTCTACTTTCTTACCTTAACCTTTCCCTAGGTATCCACCAAGCATATACATACATACACATCACAACACCCAACTTAGGAACTCACCTGTGTGTATGTGTAGGTGGGTGGTATGTGTGTGAATTAGTGAATACACATATATATACATATATAAATATCATTGTGTGTGTGTGGTATATAAATTAGTAATTCATGTATGTGTATTGGATGTGCAGGTGTTGGTAACAGATTCTGTCTAAATTTGGTGTTTGTGTGTAGCGTGTATGGGCTTAAACTGGTGATTGGTGTGCATGAACCTAGACTAATTATTTTGAACGTATGTGTATCTGAGCTGCTAGTGTGAGTGTGTATCCCTTATAGGGGTGTATGCACCTAGTGAGTGTATGTGTGCTTAATTGATTTTTATGTGTGCATGTGCAATTGTACACCACACCCTCCTAACAGCGCAATATTGAGATCCTGAGCATTGGCCTGACCCCTCAGGGCAACACAACCACTAGCCTGTGCTGCGTCAGCCACCTGTTCGAGGTAGGCAAGGCAACCACCAGGGACGCCATCCTGGAGGTCTGTAGCACCCTCCAAGATGTGCTGGCCCACAGTGCTCTGGATCACCAACCCCCTGGATGTGGTGGCAGGCTTCCAAGCCCTTGGCTTCCCACAGTGCATCAGGACCTTTGATGAGACACATATCCCCATTACCACTCTGGGCATATCACCCCTACTACAGTCAATGGGGGCTTCCCATCCATTGTGCTGCAGGCCGTGGTGGACCACTGGGGCGCCTTCACTAACATCTGCACTGGCTGGGCTGGCAGTGCTTACGATGCCTGGATTTTCTGGAACTCTGGCCAGCCCTGGTGGAGAGCAGCCGCTTCGTGCCATGTGTCCCGGACCTGCAGCTGGGCGACATGACCATCCCATCTCTCTCCACTGGGGACCCTGCCTACCCGCTGCTACCATGGCTCACGTGCAGCATCTGGCTGATCTTACCAGCAAAATACGCTGATGGCAATTCGTAGCAGTCAATGCTTGGTCCAAATGTCTGGACAATGCAGTCTAGGTTGATTAGCTGGTTCAACTATGCGAAATAGCTCTGCTGGCCATGATTCTGCTGACTGCAGATGAGCACATAGTGCCCAGGGGCAGGCAGCAGCTGGCACACGCCCCAGGGGTCAGGCCAGGGATCCAGAGGCCAGCTTGGGACAGTCAATGAGCTGTCCCTGCCACATGGCTGGAGAAACTGCCAACCATGTGGCTCTGCCCAAAGCAGGAGGCTGGCCGCCTGCTGGTGTGGCTGACTGGGTACAGTCTGCACCCAATATCAGCGTCTACACAGGTGCTACTACACATTCGTTAATGTACCATTTATCTAGTACCTGTATGTGTTGGTACTAGCAAATGGCACATTAGACTAACTTGCCACGCACATGTAGAGGGTGATGCTTTACTGCACAGTAGTCTAATGCACAGTAAACCATTTCGTGTAGATGCATCCTGGATGTGTGAAGCAACTACTGTACAAACAGCCTGATCCAAAGCCCATGGAGATAAATAAATGCAGGCCTTTCCACGTACTTCTGTGGGTTTAGTAAATAATCTGTAAAAACACGTGCCACCTGACTGGCATTAAATGCCCTTTTGAAGAGAAAAAAAAATCAAAGATGAGAATGGAAGAGGGGAAATGCATTTCTAAAGCTAAATTTCAGATGCTAATTAGGTCAAGATTTTCTTTTTATATAAACTTGAAAAGAATTGACTGGAAAAACAAATATGGACAGGAAATTGAACCCTAACGGATGCGGGCATAAAGAACTTCTATTAAATAGCTTTATAAAATGTTTGCCTTTCCCATAAGGAACTGCTGAAAAGAGAAAGCCTATTGTGCATCAGTAAGTACACCATAACAGCAGCCCTGAATGAATTCATTGCCTAATACCAATGTTAATAGGCAGCAGACCAAAAGATTCTTTCAGTCTCATTTACCCACTTCTCATTAGCCACTCTACATCAGATACCAAGATGACATCAGTGAAATCTAGTAGCAACTGAAAGCTACTGCAGTAATTATAAGATAGCTCTTTATCTATAGGCAGCTGCCAGAAGTGAATATTAATATATCTAAGATGCTTTGTGTTACAGCATATAGTAATGGGGAATGAGGTGAAGGAGGATGAGGGAATTTTCAGAAAAGTTACTTTCAGTAGTCCATCTACTGCACCATGTTCACTAAATACATTTTTGTGTTTAAAATATATATATTTAATCTCAGTTATTCAAATGAGGTTCGTACTGGTTTTGCTTATAATAGAAATATTTTGTTGCCCACTTTTCCAAGAAAGCTCTTAAGTATAGGAGACTTTTAAACACCATGAGAGGTATAATCAGGGTAGTTATCTTCTCCTTTCGAGTGTTTACATGTGCTTTTGATTACGGATGTGTTTTTGAAGGACAGTTTATACTGGCAATGTTAGAGTTCTCCTGAGAGAGAGAAAATACATACATCAAGCTAACCAGTAAGCCTTTTAGATTTCTCACACTGTTTTCAGTGAAAATGCACAAAAAATCACAGGGGAAATTATAACACTTCAAGGTCAAGCCTAACAGCACACAACTCTTATTGCTGTTTGATGTTTTGGAAGAGCTTGTAAGTAGACTCTTCCTGTTCTTGTTGCCTAGCCACTACCAATCTCAAAGTATACTGGAGAACCATAGTCTGTATGTTAATATAGTTCTCAGTCATGTTTTCCCTCAAAGAGATGAGCTTTCCTATGGGCCATTTACCACATACTTTTCTGAAATCAGTTCAATGCTGGGGACTCCTGAACTAGAAACCATGCTTTTCAGTGGGTTTTACACTACATACATGATTACAGTTTTCTTACATTATTTTATATCACCTCTCCCAATTGCCTGTTCCATATTCTGAGGACAAAAATGACCTCCTTCTTGAAGAAGTCTACTTTGATATTATTTCTAAAATGATCTAATATCAGCTTCACACAACAATGGTTCCCTGACTCAGGGCACTGTATAAAAAGAATAGGTATTAAAAGTCCATGGGGGCAGGAGAAAGCAAAGGCCTCCTCCCTTGACATTGATGTAAGGAGGCAGAGTGCTTCAGAAAACAGGGCTCCCCCAGAATGTCCCAACATCTTAGCAGAAGCAAGTGAGTTCTCCCTCTTCTGTTTTAATCTACTTTAAGCAGTGAACCTGAGAATGCCTCCTCCTCAAATGCTCCAAAGTTTCAATCTCTAAATACTTGTCCACTGTGATGCAGTCATTTTTGTTCTTAACCTTCCTGAAGCTTTCTATTTAAGATATGTTTTTCCAAGGATAAGAATTGTTTTTTGAGTTTGCAGCTTATCAGATATCTTGATAACATCCAAGGAAATGGTGGCTACAGGGAAAATACAGATTATTTTTTGTGCATTCCAAACCCAGGACCCAATCAATACCATTTAGAGATAGCCACAATTTAATTACATGGAAATGACTGTAAGCCATTTGCAGCAGGAAACAACTTTTTGTCCTGTGTTTGTCCAGCATCTACCATAAGAGGTTCATAACTGGGGGTCAAAGTGCTACTACAGGACAAGATACAACATAATAATATATATACTGATGGACCCAATTTTATAGAGCAAAACAACAGAATATCACACTTCTGTACACGATTCCTAAAGGGCATAAAATTCATCTCAATGTTCTCGTGACTCACTATAACATTAATCTATTTCCATGTTTACAACTTTCAGCTTTAATTCTACTAATTCAAATGAAAGGAACCTCATGATATAACAAAATCATAGCAACACTGGAAAACACTTTGACTGAGTATTTCTGGTATGGTCATCAGCAAGGAAATGGTTAACCACATAGTCATTTAAGTGGTGATAGTAGGTTTCAAACTAATTCTCTATTGAGTCATCTGAGGAAGCTCACACTTTCCCTCGCTCTTTTGTTCCAGTCTGGCTGGCTGCTAACTCAAAACACAGCCGTGTATTAGTTTACATTGTCAAGGACATATTCAGAAGGGCCAAGGACATTTCTGTTTTTGAACAGAAGTGTAGATTTGAGAAATCTTTATACAAATCCAACAAAGAACCTGATAGATTAGAAACCATGGATCCATCACCTTGGCTTTATTTATACACATTTCAAAACAGTTTTACTGGTGTATTTTTGTTAGGTTCCACTGAAAGAAACTTGTAATTATAAGCATGCAACATACAGCCTCTATAATTGGCAGGTTGCAGTACCAAAAAACAAGTAATGGACCATTTCAGGCTCCAAATTCAATATATAAGAGAACACATTTCTTCTACTGATTTACAACATAAACCTTATCTGTCTTTCTCTTTTAGGGTTTTACACTGTTATCGCTCCCTACGGTAACTTAGCCTTCCATATAAAAATAATAGCAACAGCACAGTCCTTGCATGGACGGCATGGAGTTTCTGGCACTTTTCTTCTTCAAAGATCAAAACACTACTAGGAAGGAGCTTTGGGGTTTGTTTGTTTTTTAGCCATTACTACTTTTCCAGCTATTTTTTCCAGGAATGGGAGAGTGGAGACTGAATGCTAGTTGTAGGGGTGTTCAGGGTTGACTTTTCTTGCAGACTGAAAGAACTATTGTGGGATATACAGCACACGTTGTAACACCTAATATTTTTCAGGGCCTCCCAAGCTTAGACATACATGACAGAGCCAAGCTCAGTCAAGCAAGACAGTATGGATGATTCAATCTGAGGAGGGGTAAAATTTCCTGTTGCAGTTTGCTCCACACGTATTCAGTTGATTTTACCAGCAAAACACGCTGAAGTTCAATTCGTAGCAGTCGATGCTTGGTTCAAATGTCTGGACAATACAGTTTAGGTTGATTAGCTGGTTCAACTATGCGAAATAGCTCTGCTGGCCGTGATTCTGCTGATTGCAGATGAGCTCATTTTGCCTCCTTTTACTGCAATAGCAAAGTCCTATCAGAATAGTCTGTGCTGCTGGCAGATGGATTCAGAATGTTTCTTAGTGCTCGATTCTGAAAAGTGCTGAGTATCCAGGATTGATCCAGTGAAGTACTAAAGAGCATACTTAACTTCAAACACGTTAATAAGCCCACTGAAGTGAACAGGGCTGCCCACATACTTTATAAAGCAGCGCATGCTTAAGTTCTTTGATAGAACAGAAGAGAGTGAACAGCACCATGCAGAATGCCCTCAAGGCATCTCTGGCCCTCTGCTTTTTTTTTTTTTTAAACTTGACATTTCAGACATGTTTTTTTTTAATGAAACACTTATATATAGTCATATTATACTGCAAAAAAATACGTAAATATCCAATGTAACTCTCTTATTGCTCATAGTTAAGTGTTCTTTGGCTATATAGAAAAATGGCGTTCTGCTCATTGTTTTGTGAAGGCTGTTGGTCCCGATTTGTCAAAACTTTATCCATCCTAGTAATCCTCTCTCATGTGTGATTTCTTACTGTGGCAAAGGCCTACACATGGATTTGCAAGCGTGGATTCAGACAATTTTAGGCCTCTTCTGGGGACATTTGCTCCAAAATTCAAATGACCAAAACCAAATCAGTTTGGAATTTCAGGGGAAGCATCCACAATGCAGACAAGATTCTGAAACTCCTACTCAAGGCTAACTTGGGCAAAAAAAAGCTCAGGGTAATTTAGGACAGAAAGGTATTGTGTATGCAAGCTAGGCTAGATCCAGCTTTATCAGCCCCTTACGTCAAACATTTGCTAAATAGGTCTCAACTAAAAATTTGAAGCCAGGTCAACTTACCAATGAGATACATGCCAATCCAGTCCCCTGCGTCAACTTCTTCCTTTATATCCCAATAGATTACTAGGTCTTGCGAGTGTCCTATGGAATAATATGAGCTGCTGACCATGAGAGTGGAACGGCTATCTGAAGTGACTAGGTCTGTATCACTGGTGGACCGTGGAATGGTTACCGTCTCGTGGGAGCTGTTTCTGATGTCCATGTTATGAAACTGGTCAGGGTTGTAGCTGTATCTGAGAGGTTCTTTGCACCGGCGCCGGTTTTGTGAGTTCCTAGATGGAGATGCCATGGCAGCCAGGCCCAGGAACCTGTTTTGGTACAGATTCTGTGAAGGGAAAGAAACACAAAATTATTACTGAGGACGTATTTTGTGGAATTGAATAGCTCTGTTTAGAAAGAAAAAGTAAAAGGAATCAAGATAATGCATGCATGTGGCTTCTTCATATATGACTGCTAAACAATTGACAAAGAATAATGTATAAGAAAATATATACTGCAAATTAAACACAACTTTCAGCGTAAAAGTGAGATCCACCTGAAATTTCCTTTGCTGTCAGGGTCTTCTGAAATAGTTATTTGTTTGGGTTTTTTTCTTATATTCTGATTTTCTCTCCCTATATATGTGTACACACACTCCAGCACTCTGGAATGGGACAAAGACTACTAGAGGGCTGCTCTCCCTCTCTCACTCTCTCTCTCTCTACTCTTGGACCAAATTTATTTCTGAGGGAAGTCTACCCCAGCTTACCCAGGGATAAATTGGGCACATTCCCCATAAAGAACAACCTGCACCACTTTAAGACAGTGGCTGATGCTGATAAAGGTCTTCTCTTCCCATCTTGAGATTTGAAGTCCTACTCCCACAAAAAGGATATACTCATTATTTCATAATGGTTTTGTCTTCACTGAAGAGTTAATATGCAAATGATCTACATTCTGGTTACTTCTCTCATGTTAGCTTAGGTCAAGAGAGAACAGATACATTATAAAACTCTATAAAATTGTGCTGCATCCACAATGTCACTGTACCTCCTTGTGTGGCATCAAGGATATATCAACATAGCCCTTGAACCAGAAGCAGTATGGCCAGATTATTGGTTAATTTACGGTATGGCTATTCTGTTTCTGGTTTAGAAGTTAACATGGGGTATCTCGCTATAGCACAATCTTTAAAGCTTCTGAAGGCACATTCCATGGTCTTAATGCTACAGTAAAATAAGCTCCTTTATCATAGTGGGAGAAGTGGAACAGCTAACTGTCCAAAATGAAGCCAACAGCTAATATCTCACATTGGATTTATCTTCACATTAGTTAATGCCAATGGTTCCTTTTTAGACAGTTTGCTGTTCCACTTCTCCCACTATGGTCCCTCCAGAAATACCCTGACAATTGCATCCTCTGTATTCCTTCCGTTATCTTCCCACCCCTAACCATGCTGTCCAGTTCATGTGATACAAACCACAAAGCTCTCACTAGTATCATTCTGCTCTGGGAACAGCTTTTCATATAATCAGGAGATTATTCCATTTGAACTAAAATAATTTAAGTCTGAGAGGCAGGGGAGGGTGGAAAACTTCTTTTTTTGTGAACGAGAGAGTAACGTTATGACCAATTCCTATTCACAGCATTGTAACATAGCTACAACAAAGAATAAAAACACAGTACTGATCTTCAATAATTGGAAGAGCAAGAGATCAATGATTAATATTATTATTTGTATTGTTGTAGTACCTTGGAGCCCCAGACACGTGTCAGGACCCTGCTGTATAAGGCATTATACAAACACGGAACCCAAAAAGCTTACCACTTTATGTAGCACCCAAAATCTACTAACCACTTGATGGACCCTTCTATCAAAAGTTGACGATCTAGTGGCCTGAGTCTGGAAACACTTAACTACAAGGTATAGTATTTGTTAACACAGGTGGCCTTGCTGAGAACTGCTCACACCAGTGATTCTTGTCAGAACCCATTGTTCATATGCCTATAGTACAGTGGAAGATTCCATAGTTTGATACAGAAGGCAGTCTGTCAATCATTTTGTAAGTAGGTCACGAGGGGAAAACTCCAGAGCCCAGTGACTATATATTTATGACCTAGAAAAAGTTCCCGCCAAATTGTAGCTTTTTTGCATGGTGGAGTTTTCTGCTGCAGAGGAGAACCCCGGGTGCAAAAGAGTTCCCGCCAATTCGTAGCCTTTTTGCAGGGTGCATTTCTGAGCTGCAGAAAGGAAAGCACGTTGCAAGCAGTTCCCGCCAATCTTATGCAAATTTGTACCCCACTATTGGACAGTTCTAAATTATTCCTACGTGGCAGCTAGTGATTGGCTTGCTAGCCGTATAAGAGGCTTGAGCAGTTTCCGCCCAAGTTGGAGGACTCCACATACATCTCGTGGAGAGCTCTGAGTACACTGTGGAGCCTAGCAAACTCCACGCATGTCTTAGAGAAGAACTTAGCGGCCTGATCAACCACTAAGGACTCCCCATCACTGACCAAAGGGGGCCTAGCACACCCCCACCGAGACGTAAGACGACTGCCGGCCCGAACACCCCGAACACATCTGCAGACCGACCAACAACTTTGTAATTTCTGCCCGACTCCTGTACCTGTTTGCAACTGTAACCGAAGCAAGCTTCTGACCTGCACTGTACGAGCAGTGTAAGTAAAGCAATCTATTTGTTAAATCAATACGCTTGAGTACCTGATTCCACTCCAAGCGTCACAAGTACCCGCCCGCCGACTAGGGCTCCTAAAGCCCCGAACCCCGCGCCGTGGCTCTCGGCGGCGACAATTCTCAACCAGGGTGCTGTGGAACCTGGGGTGCCTTGGGATCCTTTCAGGGGTGCTGCAAGGCATCACACTATGTTAGCACTGTTAGTCATGCAAACATGATTTGCAAGATAAACCCAGAGATTTCAAATAGGAATCTAGAGTGTTAAAACATTCTGACCTGTTGCGATCTTTTACAGTTCTTTGCAACAGAAGGACTGATTGCTCTATTATTTTCCTGTAGTCAAAAAACAACTGAAAACCAAGAGCTGCCATTTTCTGAGGGTGCCTTGAGTCTAAGGACAGGTGCCTTGTATCTGAAAAGGTTGAGAACAACTGACTCACACAGTAGCGAATACTATACCTAAGAGTAATTTTTGCAGGGTTTTTCCCCACACAGAAGAATAACATATGCAAAGCCCTGGACTAACAAAGCAGAAATGGCTGGAGAAAGCAAGTGAGTGGGAAAAGAGAAACAAAGGAATAAAGAAAAAAAGCATACGCTGTTGTGTAGCATGTTGTGTTACCTAAGCATGTTAAATCTTTGCTTTTTTCCCCATCAAGAGTTACAGTTATGCATTTACTAATAACAGCTCACTTCAAAGTACAAAAATAGCACTGACTATGACTATAATAATAATGCCATTTGTTGGCAAAGCTAAAAATGACTTTATCAGTAAAATTAGATCAATGTGTAATGAGCAAATGCACTATTTCTAGAAAAATGAATGAGTTTCTCAGATGTACGAAACATTATGTTAAACTATTAAGCAGGGGTGATCTGATGGCCACCTACAAGTTTATCAGGGGTGACCACCAGCATCTGGGGGAACGTTTGTTCACCAGAACGCCCCAAGGGATGACGAGGTCGAATGGTCACAAACTACTTCAAGATCGTTTCGGGCTGGACATAAGGAAGAACTTCTTTACTGTCCGAGCCCCCAAGGTCTGGAACAGCCTGCCACCGGAGGTGGTTCAAGCGCCTTCATTGAACACTTTCAAGATGAAACTGGATGCTTATCTTGCTGGGATCCTATGACCCCAGCTGACTTCCTGCCCTTTGGGCGGGGGGCTGGACTCGATGATCTTCCGAGGGCCCTTCCAGCCCTGATGTCTATGAAATCTATGAAATTATTATGGAAGTGATGATGATATTGACTGGTCCACAGTCAATGACGTAATCCTGATAAAGGCTTCTATCGCTCATGTAGGATCCACAGACAATCTCTCACCTTTTTCTTTATGTATTTTGCAACGATGAGATACCAACATTAAGACATTCAAACTCACTCCTGCAGTTTAGTATACACCACCAGAATGAAGTGGCTAACTCACAATACACTGATCAACAGCTATATTGCTTCAAAGGCTAACATTTGGCTTTAAACAGCAAATTCCTTTAAGGATTCTGCAGATACTTTTCATCTCTGAATTTTAAAAGTATGCTTTCTTTTCATTAACTGTGCTCTTCAAATTGTAATAACACCCAACTAATGTATACAATTTTTCTTCTTTCATGAGGTTTTATCCACTTTCTAGTGACATCAGGTAATTCATGCATGCCTACTGACAGTGCTGGGTTGAAATCTGGCCCATAACAAAGTTATCAGAATTAGGAACAAGAAAATATTTTCCCTGTCACCTATGCAAGAATCCAGTCTTACCATAAATATCATGTGTAAGAATGGAATGATTAGGTGATAGGCAGGTAAGGTGAAAAGCACAGAGAATTGGAGCTGGGATCTCAGGAGGAAGAAATCATCCCCTGCTCTCCATGTACTAGGAAATCTGCTCTACTATTGCTACCACTGCAGCTTCAGGGTAGCAGTAGCATCCAGCAAACCCTAAACTCCCTACTTACTTAAGGGCTTTCTCTGATGTGTCTCATATAGGTTATGAACAGACATTGCATTTGAACCTGGATATGTTGTGCCTATGTTTGTCCCAGAACAAAGATATCCTGAGACTGGCATGGACATGCATTACCCTTCTAATCAGGGTTGAGCAAGTGGCAGAATACAGTGCTGCTTTGCTGCCATTGATTCAATGATGCAATCCTAGAATAACTGTACAGACCTTATTTGCAAAATCCCAGGATAAACTGTTACTTCCTCTTATTTGGGAAATGTGCTTATGATTTATCCTGGGATAACAAGCATGGATGTATATACAACTGCACTTTGTCCGAAGACAAGAGGGTTTATTCTGAGATAAATGCAACATCTGTTTTAGGCCACGGTGTAGGAACCACTAGCTTTACATTAGTGCCTTCCCTGCCCCTCTTGCAACACCAATTTCTTCTGGTTGTAGTCATGAAACGTATCCCTGGTTCATTACATGTAAAAGGGAAAG
>NW_005841953.1:272820-292986 GCF_000455745.1 Alligator sinensis
AAAGCGGATTTACCCTTAACAGCCAGGAACCCGCTGCCTGAAAAGACTTTTCCAGTCCTCCATGGGCCACCAAGATCTAATCCCAAAAGAGCCATCCCCATGTCACTTTTGGGACATAAGTTTTCTTTGCTTTACATTTCTGATGAAAACAACCCATACATGAAAGCTAATGTTAGGATGACCTTTTTTTCATAGAAACAGCCATCAGCTCTAGTAAAGGAAAATGTAAGCAAGCAAGTGAAAGCAGGAAGTCCCAATTACAAAGGACACCTATCTGGTCAGTATTTCACAAAACGCTTCCTAATTTCTTTCTTCCTTTTTTCCTCTTGTTTCTTTCCTCTCTTTTACAGTTACTCTTTCTTCCTTGTCCTATTGCCAGACTTTGGCACCTAACAGGCTACTTTGCATTCTACATTGTCACCTTTATTCTTTATTGCCTGGCAATGCAGCACCATCTGCTTCTCCAGTAGATGTAGTCACCTTCACAAAACTACCATCAGACTGCCAACTGAACTCCATCACAGGACTGCAGCACCTGTCTGTGAGTTTTTGTGCTGGATATTAAATTATTACCATAACGTAATTAATGCCAAAATTGTATGCGACTTCCTAACATTATAAAGGATGGACCTGCCTCACTTTTTACTCAGTTACCTTTTCACTAGACAAGCAGGGCAAAGACAACTGAAATGTAGTTGGCTTCATACCACTCATTCTCCAAAGCAGTCCTAAAATGGAGCATGTTCATAGACAGTTGGGAATATGGTCAGGTACAAAAGGAGGTGTCACAGCATAATGTTGTTTGGCAATCCTTTGCAGCTAAGTAGTCCAGCGGGGCTTACTGTAACTGGTATTACTTAAGAGCAGTCTTCTTTTTTTGTATGGGTGATGTAGATATAGAACAGGAACTATAATTGTACATTTAGATGGCTGAGCCAGACAACATCAGGAACAGCAGAGTGTATTGCTGTGATACCTCCTTCATATTTGTGGATCGGGCATTGGGTCATTATATGTTCCATGATCTGTTCTGGGTGACCACAGTCACACACACGAGAGTTTTTTATTTTCCATTTGCACATCAAGCATCCACATCTCCCATGGTTTGTGCAGACACGGTTTAGAGTTGCCCATGAGCATTACAAGAGATCAAAGCCAAGGACCTTCTGCATTGGATCTATTACAAGATATTTATTTGGGACTTCCTGTGATCTCCATTCAGTTTTCCAAGCTTCATCAGGGTTGAAGTCACATTGCTGAAGGTTAAGTGCATGGATCTATAAATCCTATGGACACTTTTTATCACCTTGTGCCATCTATACTTTTTCCAGAACCTGACAAAGAGACTCTGATCCTGAAAGCTTGCAGAACAGGACAATTTTCTTGTGATTTCCCAGTTGGTCTAATAAAAGGTATCATTTTGGAAACAAGAGTTCTAGTTTTATGTATAGATCTAAAAGGGCTTGCATGACTTCAGACAATGGTGAGGGGCATTGTTGAGGTCCTGGTGAATGGAGAGACATTTGTTTTCACTGAATCACTGAGCTTCCCGTAGAGTTGCTGCCTCATGATGAATGAGTGAAGGAGCAATGTGCGACAGCACAGGCAGCCCAGGTGTTGAGGCTGACTCGAGGGTTCCAGTGATGCATCACATTGCAGAGTTCAGTTGGATGTCAACAAGTCGAGTGTGACTGCTTCTGGTCTATAATAGTGCACACTTCTTGGCTATGGAGTATGCAAGGGCCAACACTGATGCTCCCCAATTTGTGCTTGCCAATGGACCAAATTGACCCTTATCTCCATCCATTTTCAGCTACCATTTTCAGATTGTCATGGAAGGTTAACATGCAGTCCAGGCCCAATCCAAGATAAGATGGAGTGGGATTATGCTACACAGCATTGCTGTAGAAAGTTACCTCCAGGGTACGCTTAGTATTCCTGTTATCAAGATGGAATCTAGTGACAGTTGTTTTGTGGGGATTTTGCTGGAGTCTCCATTTCTGAAAATATTCCTCCATGGTATTTAGGTCCTCATTCAAGGTGGACTCGATGTCATTGAAGGTGGCTGCTTGTGTTGCCAAATGAAGGTCATCTGCATATACAAATTTGTGCAACTTTTTTGGTGGCCATAAAGGATCACTTTAAATGCTTCTTCCTTTGAAATGTTTTCCTTCACACATGCACATATCCTTAAGTGTCTTTTCCTTAAAAGACACGGGGCCCAGCTTCCCCTCATCTTGCACCTTACATAATTACTCATATCTAAACGAAGTAGATGCAAAATTTTAGTTATGTTAGCACCTAGGAGCCGCTACCCATAAAGCAGGACTCCACTATACTAGATACTATACAAACCTGGAAGAAACAGACTGTTCATACTCCAAGGAGCTGCTAATCTGAGTTGAAGACATGACAAGAGCTGAACACTGACACTTGGGTATCCAGTTCAGTGACCTACCCAAGGATTTTTTTTTGCAGAACAGTTTTAAGGAGGGACATGAGAGAGAATAATGTGGTTGCTTTTCAGGTGTTTACCGTGAGCACCTCCCAGGCATGAGGGGCAGCAAAGGATACATTTTTGGCAAAGTTTGTTCAATGTCTGGCATCATGGGCTTACTGGAATAATAGGCATTAATCTCTTGATACTGAACAAGAGAAGACAGGAAGGGTGGGAACAGGCTGTGAAGCAACTTACATTTGATGCAATGGAGAAAACGGAGCCAAAGGAAGGATGCAGAGAGAGAAGTGACCTGGTCAAATTGATGGGCTGGGGCAGTGGCTGCAGCAGTATCCTCAAAGAGGGAGGTAAGACTAAACTTGTCACGGCCAGAGCAAAAGAATGTTGTAGTAATTAAGATGCAAGACAATGGGGCCTTGGAAGAGAGACAAAGATGTGGTTCTGGATGTAAAGGAAAGACCACTTCTTAGAGATGTTGTGCAGGTAGAATCTGGAAACTTAGAGCGCAGACAGAAGTGACATTTTTAGCACCATCTAAAGTGGTGGACTAGAGAGAAGCTGGCTGAGGAACTGAGGTTTGGGTTTACTTAAGATCAAGTGGCCCCAGGGTTACTCGAGGTCACTGGTGCAAGGGAAAGATTAAAAAAAAAAAAAAAGCCTGGTGGCAAGGAGGAGACAGCCAGGAAAGATGGAGAGACAGAAACCTGGGAGCTTGCAGCTGAAAACTAAGGCAGACAGCTGAGATATCGGGACGGGGCGGGGTGCAGATAAGTGGTGGCAAGGAGGAGACAGCCAGGAAAGAAACTGAGGCAGAAACCTGGTTGCTCAGGGGAAAAGGAAAAGGCAGTGGGGATAAGACAGTGGCAAAGAAACAGGGGGTTTGGAGGCAGAGAGGAGCTCAGGACAGGTGTTGGAGGTGGCAGTGAGCCAGAAGCAGGAGAGGGAGAAATGAGACAGAAGTTAGAGGGGTGAGGAGCAGAGATTGGAACAGGGCCAAACCACAGTAAAGCAAAACCCAACTCAGGGGTCCAAATAACAGTTTTATTAAATGAACACTGTACTGTGCAGCTTGGTTCCCTTACACACTCACACAAGCACTCCCACAAACACTCACACAATGGTAGCAGGAGAAAGAGACTCAGTGGAAGGGTTGGAGTCCAGGTAGGGAAGAGAAGCAGAGTCCAAATCCTTGGTTGAAGAGGGGGTGGGGGGTGATAGCTACCTATCCAGGCTGGAAAGGGGTCCTTGTCCAGTAGGTGTTGTCCAGAGCGGGGTTGTCGGCAGGACCTCTGGGTGGATAGGTGGTGTGGCATGGTGCTGGTCCAGATGGAGAGGGCATCCCACTGGGTAGTCTTCACTACCCCTTTTATGGGGCAGATTACCTCTGATCTCCTATGGGGAGGGCCTGTCCAAGCAAGGTCAGTCTTGTCCCAGAGGGCTCCCGGTGTTCTTACTGAGCATGTGCAGCCTGGCACAATGGTGGTTTGCCTCATCTTTTGTTTCTTGAATGCTGAGGACGGTTCCAAGCTGGGTCATTGGTCCAGGTATTGGTGTTGATGGTTCGATCATTCAGAGGGAGTTATTTTTAGACCTACTTCCATTGTCTCTCAAGCACCCTTATTCATCACCATTCATTCAGGAACCAAGTTACATAAGAGGGGTAGGTGTGAGTCATGGGTTACACAACTGGGCATGGGGATAAGATGGAGGCTTGACATTACAAGATGGAAACTTGACATGACTTATGCTAACTTACACATATAGGCCTAAAAGAGTAATCACACAATATAAAAGCAGTACAAAAAAATCAATACAAAACATAATAATTATGACTTATAAAACAGTGGATATCTATATCAAAATAGCAGGGCACTTATCTGCAGGGAGGGAAGAGAAAAATAAAACTTACTACCTAAAATAAAATGTTAAAGCTTATCCTACATTTTAGCTTATTTATACTTATCTAGGGAATAGAGAAGGAGAGAAAAAGTCAGAAATGGTTGGGGAAGGGGAGGGAATGCATTTTAAAATAAATAAATAAAAAAGAAAAACTGAGGGTTTTGCTACAAATCCTCCCCTCCAACCAATCTGTTGGGTTGGGACGGGGGCGGGGTGGGCCCTCTAACTCATGGTGCTTTATGTAATGCACCATGAGTTTAGAGAGGGGGCCTGAATGTCTGTAGGCACCCTTAGTGATAGGCTGGAGTGAGAACCTAGAGAGGAACCAGACAAAGGGCCTTACTGACAAAGATAAGGCTGGCATCCACAGTGCTAAGAAGGGGAATGTAGAGAAGGCTTGGGAAGAACACAGGCTGTAAATGAATACACAAGACACAAACGGACTTGAGTGGTTGGTTTCAGAACCTGAAAAACATTTGCTATCTCTGTGTTCTGAGCTTTTGGATTTGAGGGTTCCTCTGGCTGCAATGACAATTGTGTTTTTAGCTTCCATTATTACTGCCCATGTTCACTCACGCATGGCCATCTCAAAATTCTCAACTGAGACTGAAACTTTCTATTGTCTTCACAAGCCCCAGGAGCGACTTATTTATTTCTCAATATGGGAGGAAAAAATAATTCAGCCATTTGAATTATGGAAGAGCTGGGATTGAGGAAACACAATTTTTCATCTTTGTGCAAAAATATTTTAAAAGCATTGATTGTATTACCATCCCACACACACACTGACAAGGCCTCTTCATGGCAAACACTGTCTACAACCTATAACAAAGAGCTTTGACTGATGATTAGAGGTGCACTGATATATCAGTTGCATATCAGATTGGCACCAATAAAAGGAAAATTAACATTATTGGCTATTGTCTTTTTTTGGATGGTGTAACTGATAATGTCAACAATAAATATCATATGCCTTCTGGCCGCGGCCCCTGGATGCTGTGTGTATGCATGCGCACTTATGCATGTAGCCAGGAATGCAGCTGGGCAGCGTGGAAAGCAGCACCCTGCTCCTGGAAGAGCACGCACCAACTGCTGAAACTTCCTTAGCCTGACGAAGGGTTTTTGAACCCAAAAGCTTGCTTAATAAATATTCTCCAACTATTTGGGTTGGTCTAATAAAAGATATCAAATTCACCCAAGGAACCTTGTCTGCCTATGTCCTTAGACCAACACGGCTACAACCTAAACCCCTTCAAGTAGGCCGAGCACTTTGATGACTGGGCCCTCAAGTTGAAACCAAGGAGAATTCTCCTTTAAAGTTATAAATGATTAAAAAAGAAGTGCATGGCACCCTGAAGTAGGCATCTGCTTAAAGTTTTGATAGCTTCATGCAACATCTGATAGGATATACCAAGTGGGCAGGTGGAGCTGCTCCTACTAGGGAGTTATATGAAAGGGACACAAGACGACACAGGAGACTTTAAAAGGGCCTCTGTAACTTAGCAGAACAGAATTTGGCTCACTTTGTATATATTTATGTCCCTGTTAAATACTAACTGGAAATCAAAGCTATTATGTACATGCAGTGAGGCAAATGAAGTTACTAGGAAGTTTATTTGTCCAGTTCGTAGCCTTTACACATTTAAAAGTGTACCTTTACTGCTACATTAATGTCTTCTCTTGCATTTAAACTTTGCTTCAATGAGGGGAAAAGAACAAATCACTGTACAAATAAACAACAAAATGAAAGCACTGGCTTGGAGGTCAGCTGGCAAGCTTCTCTGCTGCTATGCAGGACTGATTCCTAATGTGAGCATGTAAGTCCGATGGCAGTGAAGGCTAGGAACAAGTTAAGAGGTGATTGTGGCTCTTGCAAGGAAAAACAGATTTTGTCATACAACAACTACCATTTTGGCCAATCATGAGTGCTTCTCCCAAATGGATGGTAAATGGAATGCAGACCAACATGCTGAAAGAAAGATTTGCAGAACTTAGAAACTTGCAACCCCTTCCTGATTATCAGTACTACATTAAGAATAATTATCAGTACTACATTAGGAGACACTGATAAAAGCATACTAGACACTAGGGCTGTGCGAAGCTTCAGTCCCTGATTCGATTTGGCAGAGATTCAGCCCCATTTGGTGGCTGAATCTCTGAGTCCAAATCGTATCAGAGGGCCCTTTAATCTCTCCAAATTGAATCGGAACCCTCCGAATCTATTCGGAGAGATTCTGAAAGATTCAGCAATTCAGACATAGATACAGCTTTAAATGTTTTTTCTACATACCTCTAGATAGCAGGCGGCTCGTGAGTACTGCGATGCTGGGGTGCATGGAGCATCCTACAGGAGCACAGGAGGCTCCCCAGTGCACTCGGCAGCAGACCTGGAAGTGGACCAGAAGCACTTCTGGGTCCGCAGGGGAGCATGCTGGGGGGGTCCCCCCACACCTCCCTGGCTTGGCGACTGGTGCCTCCTGGGTCTGGGGGGGGGCATCTGGGGGCCCCCTGCCGCCAATCGCTAGTTGCTGAGTCGGGGGTGGGGGGGGGGAGTGGGAGGCTCCCCAGCATGCTCCCCAGTGGACCCAGAAGTGGACCAGAAGTACTTCCGGTCCACTTCTGGGTTTGCCACTGAGTACATGGAGGGCCCCCCCCCAACTCCTGTGGGACGCTTCATGCACCCCAGCATCGCACTGTTCACAAGCTGCGCTGGTCCTTGAGGTATGTAGAAAAAACATTTAAAGCTGCGTCTATGTCTGAATCGCTGATTCTCTGAATCAGCATCAAATCTTCAGATTTGGATTCGGTCAAATTGAATCAGGGACAGTGATCCGAATCACTGTCCCTAATTCAGGCCGAGTCCAAATCCAAATCGAATAGGGCCCACTTTGTACACCCCTACTACACATCTGATTAAAATATAATAAAAATTCCAGTTTGCATTTGTGATGCTGGAACACTGGTGATACATTACCTTTTTAAAAATATGTTATGCAGGTGACATTATAATGTTTTTTAAATATAATCACTGCAAGATTTTACTTCATAAGTTTTTTCATTGTATTTAAATATGAGCATTTAATAATCCTGCGTTCAATAGGTTTATGTTGATATATAAATATCCAGCAGCAATGCCCTAAATCTGAAAGTTTCTGCAGCAGTTCATAGTCAGTGTCAGATTAATTGGTTGATATTTCTCAGATTTGTAGTACAAAACCAATATCCTATCATTAATTAGGCAATATTATAAATAAATGTAATGAGAAGCAGCCATTGAAACCCACCTGCTATAGAGCAAGGGACTGGAAAATAATACATAAAAGGTATGACCAAGTGCATAACAAAAAAGACAACTACGTGGTATGACTATGATATAATATCTGGGAGAAATAAAAATGAGACAATAATAAAACTGTTCATACAGTGTACTTTTAAACATAAAGACAACAACAATATAGTTTCACAGTGTTCTTTCCATAGAATAAATTTAAAAACTTGGAATAAAATCTGTTTAAGGGATGCTGCCAACCCCTCTAAGAACCAACATTCTTTTTAGTTATATTTCCACTGAAGTAAATAACAGAATTTTCTAAACTATGGAAACATGGACCATGCTGCACTCACAGAATTGTTCAACATTATGTAGGAATTACCAACAATTATGTAAAAATGGAGAAATTCATTGCAATCTTCCCCCCTCTTTCTCCTCTTGATACCTATTCTTGAAGTGTCCTTTTTATGAAACTATTTTCCTTTAATACCCAAATTTATGTTTCCTACAGACTGGGCATGTGTACACGTGCCTATTAATGTGCTTGAATAAACTCCAGCCGGGTGTGCGTCTGCATGTGTGCCCAGGATTGCAGCATGTTGAGTCAGGGCAGAGCAGCCCCAGCCGGCAGGGTGCTGGGGGGCTCAACCTGCCAGCCTGGGTCTGCTGCCCCCTGGCTCCATGTGCTGCAGAGGGGTTGGTTGGACCACAAGCATGCTTCAGTGCAGGCCTAGCCAGCAGGCAGCCCTCCCACTGAAGCATCCTCATGCCCCAGCCAGCCAGGGCAGCACCTACACGTGTGCTGCTGCCAAGTTTTTTACTCCGCAATAGGATAGTACTTGTATAAAAAGTGTAGTATTTTTAGTAAACTAGTTTACTTTGCAGCAGAATAGTATTTGTATTTACAGCAGGATACTATCCTGCTACAGTGTAAACTAGTTTACTCCAGCCTAATACGGGCATATATGTAGATGTGAGACATTTATCGCACAGGTAATTAGTTAAATGCGCAGTAAATATCTTGTGTAGATTCTCCCACTACGCGTTACGTCCCTTTTAATTACTCTAAATGGCTAAACTAAAAATGCTGCATAAAAATGAAATGACTGATAGTAGATACTGTCATAAGGAAAGCATACTAGATTACTGTAAATAAAATTATTGTTGGTTAATACCATTACTTTTAAGCCACGGAATGCTTTTTGCAAACATAAATCTAGAACAAGCCAGATTTTCCTTTATTTGGGTAAATTCTTTTTGATGTTTAAAGCACTGGATCAAATCAGACTATTAGACTAGGAACAAGTGTTACATTTGCCTGGGACAAGTTCAGCCTATGCTTTTCCTGAAACAGAAAAGTCCTGGGCTTGGCATGTATACACATCACGCTTCCAATCAGGTTTTAGTGAGTAACTGAATGCACTGCTATTTTTCTGCCATTGATTCAATTATGCAATCCTGGGAGAACTGTTCAGATGTGCTTTGCAACAGCCTGGCACACACTACAGTTAGCACTTCTTATCCCATGAATCTCTTTAGGATTTGTTCTGGAACACTGCACATGGATGCCTGGACAACAGTACTTTGTCCTGGGATAAAATGGTTTCTCAGAGGACAAAACAGTTTCTCCTGGGACAAATGTAGCCTCTATAGCCTTAAGCCTCATCTAGATAAGGCATAAAAGGATGGCTTGTTTGGTTTTTTTTATTAGTTAAATCACTTGGAGTAGCTGACTAGTCTGAAATCTTACTTAACACTAGCATAGATATGGCTCAACACCTTTTGTTCATTTCTTGCTCCCTGCTGGTGAGAATCTGACCTTCTGAAACAACACCGGGATTAAATGAAGTAACATCCGTTGAAATGACAAACATTTCAGAAGTGTAATACCTGCCCTAGCATAGTCAATTCTCACAATTTTATTACTAGTCTTTTGATGTATACTTTTTTTTTCCTTAAAGCCTCAGGCCTTTTCTATACAAGGCTGATTCTGCCATCAGAAGGGCAGCAGACAACAGGGAACCACCAAGAGTGTGCTTGCACCTGCACGGCTCCACTTCATCAGCTGTGCTGGCAGGGCACAAAGAGCACCCTAGGAAGGATAGATGATGAAGGGGCAGCAGCAGCAGGGAAGGTATGAATGCATCTACACGCACTTTCTGCTGGTTGCCAGGTGGCAGTGGAATCCTTCTTCTGTTCAGAGAGCTGGTGTTGTTCGGTGGTCAGGAAGAAGGGCTTCTTTCCACCACAAGGCAGCCTTGAGTGTTGATGCACATAGTTTTGTTGGCAGAACTATGTAACATAGATCAGGTTCAGATGCTGGAATCAAGAGATTACATTCAGTCTTTATTTTACCATGATCAACTGCATCCTCTTCCCAGAAAAAAAAAATCAGACATCTCATTCATCTCTTAATTTCAGCATATTAGATATTAGAAGTTTCTTTGTTATGCAGCTGTGATTTATGACTCTCTCATTGATGTTAGTAAATACTAGGGCTGTGCGAAGATTCAGTAGCCGATTTGATTCGGAGGAGATTTGGCCTGACTTGGCGGCCAAATTTCCAAATCTGAATCGAATCAGGAGACCAATTAAAAGCTCTGAATCAAATCGGAAGCCTCTGAATCAATTCAGAAGAGATTCAGCCTGATTTGGAGATTCGGCCATAGACTAAACAGGCAGCAGTCCTCGAGGACACTGGACACAGCTGCCTCCAGCTGGTAAGTCTGTTGTAGTGAGCACGCTGCCGGTCTGGGAGGGCATGGGAGCGAGAGTGTGCCCCCAGATCTATGCAGGGCAGGCTGGGCCAGGCTGCATTCCGGGATGCTAGCCCCAGCCGCCTGTCACCAGACTGCACTCCATGGGGTGGGTGAAGCCAGGGCTGCACTTTGGGAGGTTGTGCCTGCCCCCATGCCCTGCTGCTGCTCGCCCAGCCAGGGCAAAACCGTGGTTTGTCTGGGAGGCGAGGGGAGGCTGAACAAGTGGCAGGAGGGCACAGCCCCTGATCCCAGCACCTTCCGCCACCCATCCAGAGCGCAGCCTGGCCCAGTCCGCCTGTTCAGATCTGGGGGCACACGCTCCCATGCCCTCCTGGACTAGTGGTGGCATGTGGTGGCAGGCAGGGGCGGGAGCCCCCCTCCCCGAGTCCTGCACCCAGGGCCATCCCTGGGGACGACTACCCTGGCCCCATGCTTTGCAGGACCCTATGGACAGTCTTATACAGGCCCCACCGCAGCTACCACGCACTACTGTTGCCGAGAGCCGCTGGCTCTGCAATCGCCATGAGCTGCTGACTCCAGCTGCTCGCCACCCTCCCCCCCATCCCCCTCACCAGGCCCCGCACAGGCTGATATGCCCCGAGCCCCACACATCCCTAGGGACAGCTCTGCCCCAATACACACCTCTGCCCCAGCTGGGCAGCTTGTCCCAGCCCCAATCCCTCCCTCACTGTGGAGGCGTTGATCTGCCCCCTGCCTCTTCCCTCCCGTCTCCGCCCACCACAACAGACTTACCAGCTGGAGGCAGCTGTGTCCAGAGTCCTCAAGGACTGCTGCCTGTTTAGTCTACAGCCAAATTTCCGAATCAGCACCAAATTGATCGGGACAGTGATTCAAATCACTAAATCAAATCACTGTCTCTCTGAATCAGCTGAATCTGAATCCAAAATGAATACTTGCCACTTCACACAGGCCTAGTAAATACAACTGCTTCTGAATAAACTTTAAGCAATGGAAAGAGATGGATGAGATCTTTGATAGACAGGGTAAAATGTAGTAGGGAATCCCTACACATAAGGTGATTCAAAAGTTAGCTGCTATGAAGTTCACTACATTGACCCTAAAGATTTTGACAAAATTGGCCAGAAATATAATGAAAATAAAAGTTAAACCCTGTCAAATCTAAAACGGATCCTCGAAACTGTGATAAAAACCATTCTGTGTATTTGCATGACTGACATTTATCACCATACAGTAGCAAAGCATGTTCTTGTCCACTGAATAGCCATTGAAGCCATACAAATAGTGCATGCACTTCTGAAGGGAAAATTGATATTTATAGTTCTAGCCTTTCAAACATGAACTCCAGAATCACAGATAAAAATATTTAGCACATGCCACACAGCTTCCAGAAATAATTTACAATGACATTTAAATGATATAATAAGGAGGGAGGGGAAACGTGCAGGTAAATAAGTAACATGAGGGCTGTAAATATCACAATAATATAAAGAGGTTAAGAGTAAATCAATACCTTTTATAGAACTCATTCCCAAGCTAGCAACTACTGGAAATAGGGTTACGAGAGAGATGAGAGCCATTATATAGGCCTGATTTTCAGAGAGTGGAAATACACTTCCTGAAAAGTGCCAAACGCACCTGAAGTTAGCAGCTCAAAAACTGAGGCACCCAAAAATGCTAGTCATCTTTAAAAAATTAAACCTTAGTAAATTATATAATAATGGCCTGCATAATAAATACAAATCACTATAAATTAGAGCTATCACAAACAAAGCAGGGACAGTGGCAGAAAAGAAACAATTTTTTAAAGGTTGTGGTCACAGAATACATAAAAAGTACATCTTTGTGTCATGATCATGTCATCCTTCCAAAAAGGTACTTGATTCTAAAGGCTACTTAAAGATAATTGAGAGCAGCCAGAATAAGTGCTGCATGCAGGGTATTCAGCATGCACTGGTAGTGTGGTGTGGGGGGGGATGTGGGGGTCTCTGGGCCCAGTCTGGCCCTTGCACTGGCACTATGTCACTCATCTGGCCTGTGGGGCCAAATGAGTTTGACATCCCTGCATTAAAGGAAACAGCATTAAACTACTACTTAAGTGATACACAGAGAGCATGTCTACACATGCAATTAATGTGCCTGAATTTTATGTGCAGAAAATTCAGGCCCATTAAAGCACTTCCTGGTGCATGCCTACATGTACACCCCCACCCCCATCAGGAGCAAACTAAGCCTGACAGGAGCAGCCCACTCCAGGGCTGCTTCTGCCCTGTTCTGCCCCCCTGCAACAGCCAGGGAGAGCTCCAGGCTCCCCTGGGTGCCAGCCCTGGGCTGGCAGGGGGCATGGGGGTTTAGCCCTGAGCTCTGGGGGGCAGGAGGGAGCTGTCTTGGCTCAGCAGGCAGCTCCATCCCAGCCATAGGGAGATTGGGCTGACCCTGGGCTGGTGGGGCCGGGAGGGAAGCTGACACCCAGCTACAGGACAGCCTGGGCAGCTCCATTCCCCTGCCCAGAGCCAAGCACTAGAAAATGGCACATTAGACTAACATACTGCACAGTTATTGCTGCGCATGTGTAAATGATGCCACTTTACTGAGCATTAGTCTAATACGCAGTAAAGCGTCTCGTGTAGACACAGCCAGTGGGTCACAGACCAAAGGGGTTATAATACCAAATCCTGCTATGTAATTTTTTTTCATTCCAAAGGCAATGTATTTTTTTTTAAGCAGTAAATTATTGAGAAAGAATCAGCCACAATGGGTTGTTTCTTTGTTCTGTTGCTTGAATGAAAGATCCAGGATAAATTGCAGCAGTCTCTAAAAAGCGTATACACACACTGTTGGTCTCTTTTGTCAGCCATTTAGTTCTTTAAAGCATAGGTATCACCACCTTACTGGTCTTTCTGAGAGAACTAGATTTTGATGCCTAACTGTTTACTCGTATTCTCATGAGGGAGTGGGTCACAGAGTTGTGGAGGCATTTTCTTGGAGGGTAAGTTGTTTTGTTACTGTTGACACTTCATGGAAATAACTTATTCGTGTATGTTCTAAAAGCACCTAGGAGCACCAACACAAACTCATGCTGTATTGTTTTAGCTGCTGCACAAACATAGCAACAAATAGTCCTTGCTTGAAAGGTCTATAATCTAACGTCTCCAATCTGTAAGCACTATACACTTTTGAAACCACAATGAGTTCAGAGTTCAGCCTGAATGGCTCCTTGAACCCACAAAAAACCAAACGCAGAATCTAAACATGTGAGATAAGCCAAGATTAGCAAAAAGTTAATTATAAATGCATGTAGGGATTTTCGACAGAAGTTCCGTAACAAGCGCTTAAATATACGGTAAACTTATATCTCATTTTAAAGTATTGCCTAATTTTCCAGTCAGCAATGTAGGGGCATATGTAGATGAAACGGGGGCTCTAAATTGAAGTGGTGGGTTTTAAAAAACACCGCTTCAATTTAGGGCTGATTAAACCCCTGTGTTGTGCATACATCCCACTGACTTACCTGCCTCTCCAGCGAGGAGGGGAGGGTGAGCTGCCGGCAGGGGGAGTGGAGCGGTCCCTGGGCTGTGGCAGGGCTGGTGTTTCCCTCTGCGGCTGGGGTGGCCTCCCCGAGGCACCACCCACCTGCAGGTGCCCGACTTGGGCGGTCCCAGGGGTACCATGGCCATGGAGGAAAGCACCAGGCCCCTGCGCAGCTCAGGCAGGCAGGCTTCTGGGGCGGGGGTGGGATCAGGCTCACCGCTTTTCTTGGGCAGAGCCTGTTTTCCCAGGCTGCTGCCAGGCTGCCTACAGGGCTTCCATTAGAACCATGGAGCTGCACAGAGCCCAGTGCTTTGCTCCGCAGCTGTAGGGGCAGCAAACTAAAACTCCTTAAAGGCGTTATACTTTGTTGAGCTCCAAGTCATTTAAGGCGCATTACGCTCCCAAATTTCCTACAGCATTTGAAATTAACGTGCAATACGCCGCCGAGGCATACAAACACTGACACTATTAAAGCGATGCAAAAGCATTTAGCCTGCTTTAAAGTGTTGTGCACACACGACTCTCATTTTGTCTACACACGGCCTAATAAAAAGCTAAATCTGTGCAAATATAGATACTGCAATGAGTCAAATGCAGCAGAAATTCATAGGAAAAGTTATGGGGAAATCTTGTAGAACTTGCAAGACTCCTACCAGAGAAGAATGGGGGGAGGCATAGGAATACCAGCAAAATGACATTATTAGTGTACAACCTTTCCCACAAGTGTCAGCTACTCTCTATCCTGATAAAACACAGTATTCAAGGCTCTTCAGGATTTTTTTTTCCTGCAGAAAAGTAACACTAGCTCCCCAGGAACCTTGAGAGCACTGTAACTGTAGCAACATATTATAAATTCTGTTCATGACAACTTCTTTACCAAAAAGCAAAGCTCAAATGATTTGCGCTGTGTGCATACCACCCTCAGAGCCTTGAGGAAAAAACAGAGTTGTATAACGTACCCTGTAGACTCTGGGCATAGTTTATTATTTATAATGCTCCAGTCTCAATAAAAAACCCTGCACAGATCTCAGAAGTTAAGATTTTAATATTAATTAAAA
The DNA here is from genome assembly GCF_000455745.1 of Alligator sinensis. Taxonomy (NCBI): domain Eukaryota; kingdom Metazoa; phylum Chordata; order Crocodylia; family Alligatoridae; genus Alligator; species Alligator sinensis. The sequence goes on from NW_005841953.1 coordinate 287,776, forward strand.
CTCTTCAGACATGAAAGCAAAACTTGGCAAACTATGGCTGCATGGAAGAGTTGGTTCTATGCTCACTGAACACACCATGGGCTCCTTCCACTCCCCGCACAACTGTGTGATACCCTTCCATCCACTCCATTTGAGGGTCTCCTGCAGCCCTATGTCTTAGCCCCATGCCAGGGGTACTGTGTCTCCTATTCTCCTCCCCACATAATAGGCTCTGTGTGACCTCCTTCAAAGCAGGGTTGCCCAGCTGGTAGCTGGCATGCCACATGTGTTCTGCAAGAGGTTACTGGGCACCCCACTAGGGCCTCACCTGACTGCTGCTGCCCACACCCCTCCTGGTGCAGTAGCAGTTGGAGTCTCCAGGCTCCTCTCTCTCCCTGACTACTGCTTTCTGCCTTCACCCCTTTTCTGTCTCCCCAGTGCAGACAACTGAGGATGAATCCAGGGATCTGCTAAATAGATGCCTAGAGCTCCATGTGTCCCTCATCTCCCCTTCTGGTTTTCCAGGTTACATCAAAAATCACTGTAGTGCTGCTCACTGACACCTAGGATATCCACTGACATTTTGGACGTGATGTTCATGTTATCTCCTAACAGAAATGCTATCAAGTCAAGTGTCAGGCCTGATTTCACTCTATGACTTAGAGAGATATGATAATCAAATGACAGTTATGGGCCACCTACTGAATCCTAAACAGACAGATGTGACCTCGTACAAAAAAAAGCTGATCTGACTTCAAGGTTTTTCAATAAGGTACAACAAATGAACATGCAGTATAAAGAAACACATTTGGCTGGCTTAATCTGGCTCCAAGCAATATCAATGGCAAAACTCCCATTGACTTCAGGCGAGGAGGGTGACAGCTTTTGTTAAAAGGTAATGTATATTCTCATTCGGTAAACCTGGGAAAACTCAGTAGATTTTTAGAAGCATGATTAATAATGTAGTAATGTATCATCACCAAGTGCAATAAACAGTCATGCTATCTATTAAATATGTCTCTTATCTACATATCCTGCTGTGTAATCAGGTTGATTTCATTCACAGGTGACATCCCCAAATAACTTAAAATACTAAACTTAATTAAGCAAAACTGCATGATGTTATTTGGTGTCACTGCACTACAGAATTAAGGTTGCATGTGTATATTAATGATGTGTTTCCACACTATAACAAGTTCAGATTTTTTTTTTAACTTAACCTTTTCTGCAGTTCTTGGATTTGAGATGCTTGATTTGAAGACAACAGTAACCCTGTATACCTTTTTTTCTCCCTAAACTACTGATGCGCATGATCAACCTTCACTCAGTTTTCTGTGGCAGTCTGTAGGAGCACATAAAGAGAGAGGGAGGAAAAAAATCTTTGTTTATGGTCATTTTGCAATAAGAAAAAGAGAGAGGAAGTTCCTTAATTTTAATTATTCTTGCAAGTCCAATATATATTTTCCCTTTAAAATAACCCTCACCTAATTAAAAACCTCAATTTACTAGCAAATTGTAGAGGGATGAAAAATCTCTGCTCCCTCTTTAAGGGAAATGTTATTGCTAGCTAAACTCATTTAATACATTATAATGTCAGTCTTCCATAGTTCTACCTCCTGTGGTCTTGACTTAGTTGGAATTAGTCTATGTTCCAATCATATAAATAATAATAGATTGTTACCATAAATGCACTTAACAAAAGGTAAGAGGAGGAGTTGTGCCAAATATGCCTGGTTGAACTGAGTCATTGACAATGAAAACAGCCTATGGTTTGGGGCTGGGATTCAGATTTGACAAGGAAAACGCAAATATTTTTACCCTGGTGACTAGGAACTCTATCCCGGGAGCGGGGAGGGGAGACAATGTCCAAGAGTCCTACTGAGTTCTGGGTCCCCACTTGGAGACTCTGAAGCCTGTATGACACTATTCTGTGAGACTTTTGGAGAAGGCTGAACACATGGGAGAATACTGATACAGGAATAATTTCACTGCAGGACCCAATTGGGCCAATGGTAGGATTGCTAAACAAGTTTCTTAGCAAGGACTAACCTTTCATAACAATGGCAGAAATAGGATCACAGAAATGGGTTGGGTAGCCATACAGTGGGGTGGGATCTAGTGGTACAGACTGACTTGAGCCTATAGAAAACAATTAAACCATGTTGCCCTAAATTACTGGGGTACGGGGAGCATGGTAGTATTAAGATTTCTGAACCTCATTAAGTCAGACACATGCCCAGGAAGTGCGATGTTGGCCACACTCCTCATGCACAAGTTGGGTTTCACTTATTGTATTGCATGTAACTATATACTCACCATAATTATATTTTTAGGGTTTTCTCCTTTTCCCCTAAGGTGTTTTATGATTCCACAGTCCTAAACAGTCTCCTGTATGCTAGCCACTGGGAAGAGCCACCTCCAAAGGCAGGTTTTAATTCAGGTGATCTGAGCCAAAGGGCTATATACATGGGGGAGGTGAGCCACCTCAATTTGTTTTGAAACAGGACCCCCAGATAGGCTAAGCCTGGGCCTGAGAAACCATGTAATCTGGCCCATGGAGCTCCCCAACAGGTGCAGATACTCAGCGGCAGGGGAGTGGTGGCAATGGATATTGCTACTGCCAAATTTCCAAACCCCCTGCAGATGGATCAGACCCTGGACAGTCCTGCTATGCACAAAGGGATCAGGCCCCATTCCTGCGTGTCTGGGCTGAGCCAGGACCTGATGCAGCCATGTGGATATAGCCCAGGCAGAAGCCCAATGTAGCTATGTGGGGTCAGTCAGGCCAGTGATCAGCCCCACATGGTTGCACTGGGCCTTAGTTGGGTTTTTTGTGCGTGACCTCATTAGGTGCCAGCTCGGCCAGCACTGCACTCTGAATCAGGCCCACAGACAGGATCTGGCCTGCAGACCAATTTGACACTGCTCATCCAGCCCATGGGCCAAAAAGGTTGGTTGCTGCTGATTTAAGCAAAGCCCTTTCAGCTGCCATTGGCACTTGACAGAAGGGTTATACTCAAGAGACTTTAAAATGCTGTGGTTGTGACAGGTTTGTATTCTAAATTAAATAATCTGTCATGCCATAAAATAAATCTTTTTAAACATATCTACTCTAGTAAAATAACAACAAGATATGCAACCTTCCACAGTGCTTTCTTTGTCTGTTGAAAGCGATGTTCACATTTAGCCCCTGATCCTGCACTGAGATTCATTAACATGGAACACTGCATCCAGGAAGAATCCTATAGAGTCAATAAGATTAGCAGATCCTAGGGCAAGATCAGAATCTAACGAATTCTTACAAATGCACTGTGACACAGGTAAACTGCAGATTATCTTGTTTTGAAGAATGAAAATAGGAGTTGTGGAAGAGAAGTCAAATGGCTTGCATAAGATCATGAAATCAGCCAATGGCAGAGATTAAATTAGAACACACAAACCTGAGCTGTATGCTCACATGGGGGTTCTTGTTTGAATGGGTCTATCTCAGGGGGACTTCTGAAGTCAAGAGTGGGATCCAGTTCTATGCCATAATTAAATGCGCCCACATAAACTAACGGCACTACTTGCAGAGAAAAAATGCCACTCAACATGACTAAGGATGGCAGAACTGGACCCCTATTGACTTCAATGTGAGCTGGATTGGGCCTTCAGAGGTGCTAATTTAAGGATTTTCAACCATTGCCAAGAGTTTGTTTGTATGATGGAGCAGGACAGAAAAAATACATTTGACTAATCAAACTCTTGGCAATACACCAGCATAATGACGTCTGCATTAATCCTTCTTGTATTTTGTGTAGCAGCATCCATCACAATGAATTCATTTTATAATCTTGTGAAGGGGTTCCAAAGCTTTGCCCCTGAAGGGGGATTTCACGGGGGCAGTCTTGCATGGTGGACCATAAAGAGACCCATAGGCCACACTTTGCAACTCCCTAATCTGTGCAATTTTTCTCCCGACTCAGGTTTGATCCTGCAAACATTTGTAAATGGGAAAAGGAGTGGGTTTTTTGGTGCCATATGTACCCAAATCCAAGAAGACTTCAAATTTAAGACAACTGCCCAATTATTTATGTATTTATTACTATTCGTTCTATTATTTATTATTTATTTATTTATTACTATGAATTCATTTACTTATTACTATTCATTCCATCCAGGAAGAGCACACACCAACTACAGATGCTTCCTCAGCCTGACATAGGGGATTTATACCCGAAAGCTTGCAAAGAGGAATTTTTCCAACTATTTGAGTTGGTCTAATAAAAGATATCAGATTTATCCAAAGAACCTTGTCTGCCTAATTATTTATTAATTTGTTATAATTTTCTGTGTATAGAATCCAATTCCTGGAAGGTCACTTAAAAATCATCCCCCTACTGCCACAGCAGGGAAAGCAGTGGCACGGGAGCATGTGGTATGTGGGTCAAGCAAACTCCTTGTCCCTTTCCACCCCAACTTGTCCCCCTACAGCCTGCCTGCCCCACGGTGCCTGTGCCCCTGCCACGCATCTCCTCCCACAGCTTCTGCCCATTCCTGCAGCCTCTGTCCCCTTCCCCCTGTCGCTTGCTGTCAGGCACAGCTCTGGCTCCATTGCCTCCTGGGGCAGGGAGCACATGGAAGTTCTGGCCCTGGGATGCTGCTGTGTGGCTGGGTGGAGGCCAGAAGGGGCAGGAGGTGGGGGCACAGGCAGCTGCTGCAGCTCTGACTCTGGCCCTGATCCCGGCTCAGAGCCAGAGCTGGCGTTGGAGCCACAGTAGCCACCTTTCCCCTGATTCCCCCGCCTTGCACTCAAATCCAAGATGAGGGGCTTTTGTCCCCCCATACTGAATGGGGGGTGGAGGGGGGGAAATCCTAGTCTTGGTATGGTAATTAACTGATTTAATCAGGACAACAGTGTATACAAGTGCATTTATTATGTCTACCCGTTTGCAGAATTTGAAGTTTCAGGAAAAAAAAGGTCTGTTGTTTGTCACAACCCAAAGGGTGTGATTTTGTTTTTGTGTGCTTCGGCACTGCTAAATTGTTCCCGCTAAATTATAGCTTCTTTTCACGGTGGAGTTTTCTGCTGCAAAAGAGAACCCCGGTGCAAGGGAGAATTTCCCGCCAATTTGAAGCTTTCTTTGCAGGGTGCATTTCTTTGTTGCAGCACAGAAATGCTCGTTGCAAAGAGTTCCCGCCATTTGTATGCTAATTCGAGTCCCATTATTGGCCAGTTCTAAATTATTCACA
>NW_005841953.1:293990-294335 GCF_000455745.1 Alligator sinensis
GAGTACAACTTTCGGTACAATTGCTGATTTAATGATGAAGAATTTAAGTTTAACAGCCCAGCTGCGTATGGCCGTTCAAGAGGTCAAAGAAGCGGCTGAGAGAAGAGATCCTGGGACGCCACGACAAGATGGCGCCGAACAAGATGGAGACCCCGTGGAAGAACTGGAAAAGAAGTGTGGAGCTTCAGAGGAACCTGCGAGAGTTCGGCCAGCAACTCCGACCATCGATGCAGCGTTGTCTCCAGCAACCCCGCCCAGCGACGCAGCGCCTCCTCTACCGACCACGCCTTCCTGCCGACGAAAGGGAGAATCGAGCGGAGGAGTGCATCCGCCCCTCCTGCCTGA
>NW_005841953.1:295188-310493 GCF_000455745.1 Alligator sinensis
CCACGTAGCGGCTGGTGATTGGCTTGCTAGCCGTATAAAAGGCTTGAGTGGTTTCCGCCCAAGTTGGAGGACTCCACAAACACTGGGAGGAGGAGACTTCATGCTGTGTGAAGATCTCTGGGCGCTGTGGATCCTTGCGGACCCGGCGCATTTCGGGCAGGCAACAGAGGTCTGATCAGCCTCTGGCCTCTCCCCGTTGCCGATAGATTCCTAGACGTATCCCTTCCTGCGCGCAAAAGAACCGGACCCACGAAGCCTAGCAAACTTCGTGTGGATGAGTGAGCAGAAGGACCCACGGAGCCTAGCAAACTTCGTGTGAGTTTATTCAGAGCTCTTTCAGATGAGTACTTTCTTCGGTTGGCTCGCGTGTTTAGAGCCTTCAGCCGGATTGGGCTAGAGTTCACGAGTTTAGAACTCTTGTCCGCCTCTCTTCTTTCCTGTCTGTAACTGCAACTCAAGCAAGTTTTCCAGCCTACACCAGTGCCATCTTTGGTGTAAGTAAACAATCTTTAAATCTACCGCTACGAGTCTGTGCCTAATTCTAGCTTGTCGCGCCTTCTCTCTGACCCCGCGTGCCCGGGCTGCTGGCCACAGCCCGTGTGCAGCACAAAAAAGGGCCCGGCTCGCGACCGGCCCGCACATTGTTTTGCTTTGTGCAGGGAAAAGTTCATGTACAAACAAAATGAGCAAACAAACTCTTATTTTCCTTGCAATATTTGTGGCATATTTCTATTTTGCTAGTAAATGCAATTTTTGTTTTTTTCCTGTCATGAGACATGAGAGACAACAAAAATAATTTTCTTCATGAATCACGGACCAAGACATTTACAACTTGTATTATGGTCACAGAAAAGAAAACCTAATTAAGCTGACTGAAGTAAAGAAAGTCTAATTTTTCATATATATAATAGACCATACTTACTCAAATCCAAGACAAAAACCTCCCATCCCCATCAGCCTCATCTTGGATTTGAGTACCAGCCCAGGGTAGGTGGTGGCTCAGCTCCAGCCCTGGTCCCAGGTTCAGGGCTGAAGCTGAAGCTGAGCCACCACTTGCCGCAGGCCAGGATGGCTTGTTTGGTAGGGAAGAGGGCTCACAGCCAGGAGAATATAGGGAGGGAAGCTTGAACCCCCCACCAGCTAGTCCCTCCCCCCTTACCTTCTGCTCCAGCTCTAGTCGCTCTAGCCCCAACCTGGCACTGCTGAGAGCTACTGTTGCTTCTACCTATCTGGGCTAAGCTGGGGCTGCTGCTGTTGCCAACTGTCTCAGAGCCAGAGCAGGCCTATAGCAGAAGGTAAAAAGGGAGTGGGGTGGCATAAAAGGGCAGGCACCAGGGGTCAGGCACAGCAGGGGAAGGTAGTAGTGGTGGGGGGCAGGCACACACATGGTGGGTAGGCACCAGGGGGGCATATGGCAGAGGGCAAGCAGCAGGGCAGACACGCACAGGCATGGGGGATGGGGGGAGCAGGCAGGGAGGGCAAGGGAACAAAGGGCAGGGGTTTGGCCTTTTGCCCCCCACTGGTGCTTTCCCCACCACTGTAGTGTGGAGGATGAATTTAAAGATGACCTTTCACTCGTTAGATTCTATACATAGAAAAGCATAACATATTTATAATTTTCCATGTACAGAATCTAACTATTGGGGGGTGTCTTAAATCTGGGTACATACAATAAATAAATTAATCTCTCTCTTAATATATAAAACTACATTACATAATAGAATAAAACTATATAACTAGATGAAAGCTATATTTTATATAAAATGTAAAATTTTAAACTAATATTTAAGCTACACTCGTTATTGTATCAGAAATAAGTGTGGGGCGTTCAGTTCACAGTTCTTTCCTATTCCTCCCTCTCTCCTCCCTATAACTTTCCATGCCTGTGACATATAGCTCCCTTTGTATAGACTGACAGCCCTTGTCAAAGGGTTTTGAGGAAAGTGCAGCTTACATACAAGTGCCCTTAGAAAGGAAATAATGGATCCCCTTAAACACTGTCCCACTTGCAGATACATGGACTTCAATGGGCCTATTGGCTATTTTCCATCTCTATGATACTATGATATGATTGAGGGCACCCGAACTTTGAGCATGCGCACAAACACACAAGCAGCATAGTTCTTTTCACATCTTCTCACTTATCATACCATTAGCAAAAGGGAAGTAATGGTACACAGAATACTTTTTAAAAAACAAATGAAGAGAGCTGCAAAATGTTTTTCTATTGATATGCAGGAATGTTAACCTATAAATATCTCTGAGTTATGACACATGCATGAGTGTACGTTGACTTGGTGCTTTATAAAGAGAATTGGCTATAACTGTAAAATGACTGAGGCATTTTTACTGAGAACAACAAGGATACATGAACTTTCTTATGCACAGAGCCCTAAATACTTGGTCAGAAAAAATCCTATCCTGGCTCAGAGCTGGATTAGAAATATCAGTCAATCTGTTTCCCATATCTAACTCCTAGGATTAAAAGGATCATCTCTACATGTACTAAACTGCCTAATTAAAAATTCTATTTTTATAAACTAATGCATTTTTATCTCAACACAATCACATACTATACTACAGAGTATGTGTACAGTGTTGCTCACATGTACAGTTATGTGGCTTAACAATTTCATATGTTGTGAAGCTAGTGCAATAGATTTTATAAGGTGTGGTTTAAAGAAAATCCATCTTCTCACTTGATGGAGACCAGAATTATGATTTTCATTAAAAGATTAAGAAATGTTCTCTCTTTTATCTAGAAAAGATGTAAAGCCATAAATTTTACTGTAAATTTAAACCATAAGTCATTTTATACCTGTAAGTAACAGGCTAAAGAACTTGTACCTATAGATAGGGGTCTATCCAACTTGAGGAGGTGGCTAGCCGATTTTGTGGGGAGGTTGAGGGGCCAGCTGCCATTTTCATGGGCTGTGCCAGAAATCTCCCACATCTCGGATTGGCTGAGGGGCCTGGTGGCCCTGCTCCTCACCCAATTGACTGCAAAGGCTGTCCATCATATGGACCCACCCCTTGCCACTGATTGGTTGTGAGGGCTCTCAGTCATACAGCCCCAACCCTCACTGCTAACTGGTGGAGATGGGTAAGACCACATGACAGGCAACCCTCTCAGCCAATCAGCGACAAGGGCCGAGGGCGGCCACTATTTTGGACTCCCCTGTGCGCCAGTGTCCCCCTTCTCCCTCCTTCCCCCTCCCGTGAGCTTTGTGGCCAGGCCACAGCACTGTGAGGACTGCTGGCTCCCCCTAGGGAGCCAGCATTTTATTTTCGGTAAGTTTTTTTTTCTTTTTTGGTGACTTCATGGACATTGCCCGCTGAGTTTCACATTTTCTGTGAAATTGTGATTTCAGTATGTCCCTACCTATAGATAGCTACAGATAATTTATCTAGAATAAATATTCTGTCTGACAGTGAAATACGCAAGTTCTTCAATTGGCAATGCCTGTTTTTTTTTCTTTTTTGGATAGTAATATCCACCTGTCATTCCCACACATACTCTTGAATATTCTCTGAGTATAAACCTTTTTAGGCAGTTCTTCTGAATCCCATTGCTGGCATCAGGATGCTGTAACAGTTGCCTTGCAAGTGGTAAAAGAGGGACCCCTCCCATCAAGCCATGAAAGTCCATTTTGATGTTCCTGTAACATGGTACAAACTCCAAAGACATTTTTTGATTGATTGAATGCCCTGGAAGGTAATGAGCAGCAGATCCATCAAAACCACAGCTATCTCATAGCTGTGGCAATGAAGGGTGGTAACTCTGTGTATACTGCAGGGTTCAGAGGTACAATTAGAATGTCCTAGTGCTTGATATGAATAATGTGTTTGCTTTTACGGGAGCACTATGAGATTTATGGTAAGTTCAGATGTACGCTTTTAAATGCTTACATTTTGTAAATGATGTGATAGGAACTAGAATGTTGTTATTTATCAACTTTTACATTTTTTTTAAATGGAGAGATTTTTATATTGTTCTCTTGCTTGTATATATGAGCAGACTCAAATACGCAGAGCAAACCACACCTAATTTTCCTAGATTTTTTTTTTTTAGTTTAGTTTACTGCTGTAATTTAAATCACAAGCAAATACATGCTGGCTGTCATTGCTGCCTACAGTCTGCTTTATTAGTTGACTTATAACAATGGTCCATAAGTCAGGGTTAAATAAATCAATGTAACCAGCAGCCACAGCAGTGATCACACTAGTCAGGATATATATAAATAAAAAAAATCTAAAATGTAAAAGGGGAGCAGTGGTGTCTGTTTGCTTAGTGGTAGACACAGACAATGCCTGTACACGAGCATGGTGCCTGCTCTGATGTGCTGTAATTACAATGCGTCAGAGCAGACTCAATTAACTAAGTCTGCTGAAGCACAGTAATTACCTTGCTCCAGCAGCCTCCTGCATCTCATGTATCAGCATCCCCACACTTCAAAATGGAGGCGGGGGCACTTGAACTAAAATTCGTCAAATGAGCTTTAGTTCAAGTGTCCCCGCTACCATTTTGAAGCACAAAGACAATGACACATGAGATGCTGCAGTGTTTTAATTAGAGTGACTCTTAGAGCCAGTCTAATTCAAGTGCCACCCCCCACCCTTGGAGCACGTATAAAAGTGCCCAGAAGGATTTTAATTTAGTGCTGATACTACCAAATAGTTGCCATTAATTGCTAATTGCTCTAACTGCATCTGTTAAAATCAAGTTTGTATGAATCCAGCGTTGCCCTCTGCTGGATGTAATGGAGTTCTTAAGAGTTTGGGGCACTCACTTTTCTAATGGCTGGCAAATTTTCATACTACTAGGTTTGTCCTTTCATACAAATAGTCCAGGATAGTGCGCTGGGAGGAGAATTTTGAGAGTGCACCATTCTATTCACCTAAGTATGATCTACCACCTCTCTGTTCCTAGCTAGAAATCAATTATATGTCGACTTGGCTTTTGCAGAGCTAGTCCTGCCACTGGCTAAGGACAGAGGGGGAAAAGTACAGTTGTGAATAACAGCAGCAGCTGTGAACAACAATTTTTTCAGTGCAGCTTTTCTGTACTGTACAATGGAGAATGGCTCTTCTCTCTAAAATCAAACATGGTGGATTTTTGACTCCCAGATACGGGCCAACAATTGAAGCTGTGTCAAATTCTTAATTTCATTTTGTAAAATTGTACAACAAGTAACCCTGATTCATGAAAAGTCTTTAAAAATAGCAGCATTTGGGTCCTTATCACCAACAGCAAAGCTATTTTGGAAGGTCTGAACATTGTCATCTTTATTGGTTAAAACCCAAAAGAAAAGTAAAAGCCTCCTCTCTGGAGGAAAGGGGGCACTGTATATTGCAGTAATTTCTTCACAGCTGCAGGCAATACAGATACCTGCTGTAAAGTATAATGCGTTATTATATTTGTTTTGCAAAGTATTTCAACACCTGGTTAATGTGCCACAGAATGACATGCATGTTTTTACCCTTCTAAAGACACCTTCTAAAGTTATGAACAGACGAACGATTTATAATGAGTGTGGGGAAGAGAACTTGCCACATGTCAGCTGCTCTGCAGTAACTGTTTCCTGTGTCCACTCCTGTACCATGGTAATTGGAAGTCAAATTATGCTAACTTTGCCCTGTTTTATTCAGGGATAAGCTGTCCTTTATTAGTTTTGATCCACTGTAGGACAGCAGCAGTTTAACCTAGTATTATCAGCCTGTATTGTTGACACTTGATAATACTGTAGATGAGTACTCAAAAAAATCTCTTACAAATGCATGATAATATAGTGAACTATGTATCATCTAAACAGGACAATTCCATTACTTTTTTATATTGTGTTACTAAGGAAACTCTGCAATCCGATTCTCTCCACTTGAAAGAAAATATTTTCTTCCTAAATTTAATTATATCTTCCCAATCTTGCCACTGTCCGGAAATGTTGTACAAGCACATCCCAGTTTGCTACATGTATTACACTTCACCTACTGTGGGTTTTATATATTCCACTCATTTTCTAATTTGTGGCTTATTTCCAAGTACATCTATACTGAGTGCAATGGAAATGCATTACTAAATACACCTGGGGACATACTTATTTGATTCAGCATTTAGAATGCTCTAATTCTTTTAGTGTACAATGCTAGAAGGATTTCTTCCTACAATATACATACTATCATTCTTACCATCATCAAACAAAGAATGTTGTGATGTGTATGTAATACACAGGACATGCTTTTGTGTTGTTTTGTAGGAGTATTAGAAATCCTGTTACATTCAGAGCTCTGGGGAACTGAAACAGTGAACACCGTGCAATACGTGCAGAAAAATTCCAAGTGGATCCAAGTGTAGTCATCAAGTGGTTGCATGTATTTCCTCAGCAAGTACAGCACTGCAAATTACACACAGAACAAACCACAAATTTCCCCCTAAGCAAAGCAGTCAGTGTAAAGCCTTTATGATCATAAACTGCAAAATTCAATGCACAATGGACAGGTCCCCTTGAAGTAGAAGAACATAATGACCTGGTTACATATAAAGCAGTTTGCAAAATCTGTACTTTCTTGATGACCGTGTTGTTCTTTAGATTTAGCAGCAAAGAAGAACATGAAGTTAATAACAAACAAGTCACAAAAATCTACACTTCTTTCACACTCCATCTTTCTACAAATCAATTGCAATTTAGGATATCCAAGCTGTGCAGAAAGGTGTACTTGGCAACAGTAGGGTATGCATGCTTGTTATCTCACAGATTCTGTTACTTTGTTGATGCCAATGGTATTTCTAAATTTCACATTAAGTATACATTATGACTTTCGTGATGACTGATTTTGTGTGTTTTGATGACTTTGAATCCAGTCAAAGTTAAAACCTGATAATTTCAGAAAATGTGGGTGGCTGACGTGGTCCGTACTGTATTTTTAAATATGAATGTGAGCAACTGCAATTTTGCAGTTGCCCCTGCTCCTAGGACCAACCACCTTATCATCTTGCAATGGTTACCACGGCTTGATTGAATAAAATGTACTGGGCATGTTATAAAATAAAACAACTGGATAGTTACTTAACATGTTTTAAAGAACAAGACTACTTCAAATGGAGGCTTGTCAGTTTTAGTTGTAAAAGGATCTCAGATTGCTTGAGCTGCATTATACTGGGGGCAGCTGCAACTAGCTCTGAGCTATAGCACATTCCATTATGAATGGTAGTGAATTTATAATGGAATGGTATGGATGGTTTTTATAATCAGAAAAACACACTGACCTTAACACTACACAGGTGGAGCAGCATAATGACCCGCCAATTGTAAGCGCATCAATTCCTGGGGAAAAGTTCAATGAGGTTAACTCAGCATGTATCCCAAAACCAACATCAATGACACAGAAAACATAATGCTCTGTTTTATACACACACATATTTTTCCCTATGCCAACATTCATTTACTTAAATATCTGGAACTCAGTAATTCTTATGCATGTTAACAGCACACTGTTTTCTATCAATGGATGTTATTGTGCTACAGCATACTTGGATGCTGCTATAGTGAAATATGCTTTCCTTCCAAAAATATTGTAATCAGTAATAATGAATTTTACAGGCAGCATCATATTCTGTTTAGTTCAGGAAGGAAATAAAACACAGCAACCAGTCAAGATATAATTAACATGGACAAGTTCTGGCTTTTACAATTGCAGTAAGATGATACTTGGATTGAATGAGATTAGATGGATGTCAGTAAATGAACATCTCCTCAGACACTTCAACTACAAATAAATTAACATCAGTGTACCGTACTTGATTTGACCTGGAGCATATAATTTATATGGCACAAAAATCACAGCTGCGTTCCAGCTATACTTAGTCTGGTACCGGAGCTAAGAATATCGATAAATAACCTGTATACTCCAACTAACTATAACAAGCTTTTCATTCAAATGTTAGGAAAACCAGAGAGAGATGATCATGATGAAGTATTGAAGTTGCTAATCATTAATCACATTCTGAGCCAAAATCCACCTCACAATAGTAAGGGCTGTAGGTTCTCTCTCCAAAAAAAAACAACCTTACAACAAAAATAAATCACAGGTTTAGGAGTCTGTAATGTATGAGAATTTGTAAATATTTTTAAATTAAATTTTATTTAAAATTTTAAATAAAAAATGTAAAGCAACAGCAATTTAGTCATGCTCACTATCTTTCATTTATATCTTCAGTTCTTCTTCCCTGGGTTACTCTAATTTTCTGTTGCTTCTCCACTTTATTTCTAGAGAGGCACATGGAAACCTAAAACCCTCTCACCCACCAAGATGACAATAATCTCCCTTATCTTTTCAATCTGTCATCCTGCAATCTAAAATTAATTCTTATTCCTGCTTTTCCTCAGGGTGCTGAAGAACAGCTCAAAATGCTTATGTAGGCAGCAGAAAACCTCATAACAGCACGAACAAAAATGCTGTTGAAACGTTTACTCAACAAATCACAAACATGAACAAAGAAAGCAGATGGAAACTACTAAGAAGTCAGTAGTAAATTATATTCTTCAGAAGTATTCACCTAGAAAATAATTAATTTGTTCATGTTTTATGCACATTAAAAACCAACAGCAAAATATTTAAAAGCCATAAATAAAATAAACAAAAGAAAAAATAGATATTCTTCCATTCTAAGGGACATAATTAATTTTAGTCCTAAAATACCCCCAAGTTCCTCACAGCTATAGTGTCCCCTTGCTTTTATTAATGAAGATATTTCAATGAATCTACAGATGGCTCAAATGCGAGAAAGAGAAAGAGATGTATTTATACCAAAGAAACAAATCCCAAATGCATTCTGTATTTCCCAAATGCATCATATTTTGCTGCCCTAATTTAGAATTTCTTATACACCTAGTTCCACATTTTAGGCTCTATCTATGCCTATGCTCTCCCATGGGTATTTCCCATGTTCCTGGGCATTGCTGGTTGCCACAAAGGGCCAAGAAGGAATTTTCCCCCTCCTATTGATACACATATCAGGAGTTTTTCCCCACTTTCTTCAGAAGCATTGGGTGTTGCCTGCAGCCAAATTGGGGACTTTGCCTACAGCCAAGGGTGGGGTGTGCCGATACTCCTGAGGCTAAAACTCAGAGTTTCTTGTCTAAAGAGTCTTTCTCCTCCACTCAGACCAAACCCCACATTTGGGGTCAGAAAGGAATTTTATCCCATGGCTCAAATTGATACAGCCCCTCACCCTCCCTCACAACCACACCTATACCATGCCCACATGCCCCTACAACCCCTCCATACATGCACATACCCACACCCCGCAACATACCCTACACACCCTCACATACACAGCCACACCTCCTTATAAACCCCCCCATACACCCACCATACACACACACCCCCCAACCACACCCCACACACAATGTACAAGAATAAGAGTACAAAGAGTACAAAGGTAATATCAGCACCTTCTTCAATATGTCCCTTTACACATAAGATACCCTCCCTGAATGATCCCTAAGGTTGGCACCTTCATCCTCAAATCCCTTTTCAGGAACAAACTTGTAAAGATTTCACAAACACAATCAATAGCAATTGCTGGTGGCTACGTTTAGAGGCAGCAAGCATAATTAATATCTATTTTATGTCTCTATATAAACATACACATGAACACACTAAAAGGCAGGTACATAAAACTGTATGTATTTTATATCATCTTCCCAAGCTTTCATGTGGCACTAATTCTTGCTTTCCAAACTGTTCAGAACATGAAAATGTGACTTCGTAGGCTTTTTTCCCCTAGCACTTAGCATAATTAAGCCTTTTTCAAGAACACTTGTTGCCAACAACCTGTAGTTAAACAAATCTTTCCAGAAAGCCAGTGCAAATCTTGGAAATTCTCTCACCCTATGGTCAGTAGCTTCATTTTTGAGTCAACAAATGCTGATGTTTCTTTTTACAAAAAATCTAAAAGCAGTATTACTTTCATTAAAGTCAACATCAACTGCACTGGGAGTGCAATTCAATCCAATAAATTGCAACTGTTTTACAGACGAGGCATATAGGTGACGTTATCAGAGAAAAATCTTCATCTTGAATAAATTAGAATGGGATATTCTCCCACTAAAGAGAGATACTTGAAAGTCTTTATTTTCAGTGGAGATGGGGCAGAAAAGGACTTACTGTTACTTTTGTTTTGAGATGTTCTTTATGCCCAATTAAACTATTAAATTGTTAATTATTTCATTTGTCAGATTTATTAAATGCAAGAATTGCCTGCTAATGGAAATAGCAATCCTAAAACTAGGAAGAAAATGCCCAATATTTTTCAGTTCAAATTTTCAGTTCCAGGACCATTAAGAGAACCTTTACAACTTATTCTGGCTACATGTGTGGCCTCTTTCCCAAATGCAATATATGATTTTAAAACCCCTCAAAACTCACCAATCGAAAGGCAGAGATTTTAAATGGATGAAAAACAGGGTCAAAACTATCCCCAATTTACCTCAGATGGCTCCAGATTTGGCTCAAAGTCATGCTTTCCCCAGCTCTAATTCTACTACCTTGTACATACTTCTTAAGGTATAAAAGTCAATAGCATGCTGATATTAAAATAGCTTCTGACAGATAATACACCAAAGTTAAATTATATAAGTACCCCCTCCAAAAACAGTTTATACAACATTTTGAGCATGGATCTACACACGCTATTCAATGATGTAGTAATGTTATTGAAACCATGATGACACCCAGAGAATATGCAAGAAGCAAGATTTATTTGGTAGTACCATTTATTAGACCAACTGTATAGTTGGGAGAGATGTTTGACAAAGATCTTGCTGCTTTGCTGTTCACTGAATTTGTTGTATTGATCCTAATTGGGAGACCAGTCTTGCAAGGTCACAGTTGGGAGACCAATCTTGCAAAGTCACAGTTATTATTTTGATCATTCTAGAGTCTAGACATCTTAGTCATGGAGTGGGTACCCACTGCACTAGGTGTTAAACAAATACAGAATAAAAAAAAATCTCTGTCTTAAAGAATATACAATGTGTATCAAAGACAAGGAAAGACAAGTGGGTACAGATGGGGGAGCACAAGGAGGACAGCATAGTCTAAACTAGGGGTGGGCAAAATCCAGCCCCTGGGTTGGATCTCGCCCGTGAAGGGACTTTGTCCAGCCCACAGCAGTCCCTTGGTCATGCCTGGCCCAGGTGTCATCTACCCTGTGGTGCATCCTGCTGCCCCCTGGGGGCACAGTGGGGCTGGGGCGGCTCCACGGCTGGACTGCCTATCTAGGACTCCTTCCACCTGCCACTGCCGCTGGCCCCAGCCCCATAGTACTGGCAGGAACCCATGTGCACAGCCCCAACCCTGGCTCACTCTGCACCCACTATGGACTCAGCCTAGCAGAATGGACCAGCCAGAACCTGTGCACACAGCCCAGTCTGCCCCCCAGCTTCCTCCAGATTCACCCCGCCACGCTGAGCAACAGCAAGAGCAGTAGCAGCTGGGCAGAAGCTGCTGCTCAGCATGGGGGAGAGTGGCCCCACACTCTCGCTGCTGCTGGGCCATTCTTGCTGAAGCCCTGCGGCTCATCTGCACTGCCACCACTGCCCTGCTGGGTGGCCTGGAGGCAGTGGTGATGGCAGCAAAGAGGAGCCGCAGGGCAGCCCAGGCATGGGCTCTGGGTGGCTACAGCAAAAAGGGCCTGGCAGTGGTGAGGGACCACTTTTACCCCACACTGAGCAGCAGCTTCTGTCTGGCCACTGCTGCTGCTCTGCATGGATGGGTGGTCCAGAGCAGGTGCAGGGTGGGTCAGGGTCGGGGCTATGCGCATGAGTTCTGCCTGGTCCATTCTGGCCAGGGCAAGTCCAGAGTGGGCACAGGCTGGGCCAGGGTCGGGACTGGAGCTGTGCACTGTTGGCAGTGGTGAGGAGGAGCCACAGGGCCCATGGGCTCTGAGCTGTTGGGCTAGGTGGTAGCAACTGGCCCGTGGCAGCTCCCCAGAACTGCCTATGTGGCTCGCAGGCCCAAATAATTGCCCACCTCTGGTCTAAACCCATCAGCAGCCTAACACTGTCTGCAAAAATCTGCAAAGATTTTTTTAGATGTCCTGGTAAAGGAGAGTTCTAGGGAAGGAACTGAAGGAGAAAAAGAATATGGCTTTTTGTTTGCTAAATATGAAGGCAGCTCGGGGAAGGCATAAAAGAAAGAAAGACACAGACAGACAGACAGATAGATATCTTACTTCATATATATATGCCTGAGCTGATCAACAGCAGACATCAAGCTCTCAATACTGATTGAGAGATGAGAGGTAGGGTGGAGAAGGGCTCTGAAAGGCTTCAGAAGTGAAAGGGTTGAGTCAAGCAGCCAGCAGGTTTGTGGCAGCCATTTAAAAACACTGGCTGCCTATATAAACAGAGCAGTTAACTACTGACAGACAGAAACATTGCCTGGCTGAACTGCTGCATGGAACATCTTGTAGGTAGGAGCAGGAGGCTCTTAGTCCTGGGCATGACCTAAAACTGCACCATGCCAGGGAAGGGTGGCCTGGTGGGTCTCCTGGTGGTGTGCAAGTCCCCAGGAAGTGCCAGGCCAGTTACTTCCCTGGTGAAAGGTGAGGAGGGGTGCCTTAACCCCAGCCCCCATCTTTGGGTAGCTTTGGAGGCAGCTGGGGAGGTAATGGGGGCCAGGTATGCCCATGTGTGGGTACCTGAGCCCAGCAGGGATGAGAGATCCCAGCGAGTCCAGAGCGGGTAGTGTGGAGAGTATTGGGAGGCCCTGCACAGAGTAGGGTTGAAGTCCAAGTAGGCCTGAAGGGCTGTGCATGTGTGGGGGGGGTGGGGTGGTGCTGAGTAGGGCTGAAGTTGGAGTAGGCTTGAAGGACAGCCCAAGGGGTGTGCTTAGTAGGGTTGAATGGGAATAAACAGTGCAAGGGCCAGCCCTATGAGAAGTTGTGCTTGGTGAGGGACTTGGGTCAGAATTAGCTCAGGGTTTGGCATAAGGCCAGACCATGTAGAGTAGGGGACCTTGTGGGAGCTGAAGGTCCTGCGTGGTGAGGCCAGTATGGGAGTAGCAAAGCCTGATGGCCCAAGAGGGGCCGCTCAAGGAGGAGTAGGGCAGTGGAGTGTGGCCCAGTAATGGGCAGTATGCCAGAGGCCTCGGTGAGAGAGGGGTGGAGTGGAAGAAGCCTCCTGTGAGAGGGGAGGTGGTATGAATGTGTGTGTATGTGGAGCCCAACTTTGGACAGTTTGCTCCGGTCTCAGGCTGGGAGTAATACTAACCTGGATGCCATCTGTGAGGCATGGGCTGTGGTGTAGGGGAGGTCAGAGCTGCAGATAGCATCAGGGCAGTAATGGGCAGTCTCCTGAAGGCACCATTTGTATATGGGAACAACAAAGTCATGACAGGCAAGACTGGGTGGACTGCCCTGTAGAGACAGGTGGGCGGGCCAACATGAGACCCAGCTCCAAGAGATGCCCCTGTCACATGAAGACAAGCAGCTTACATTAGATGCAGTAGAGAAGCAGTAGCCAGAGAAGAGGCGAATAGATAGGGAGTTATGATCAAAGCAGCAAGCTAGGAAGGGATAGTTTGCATGGGTAAATGGGACAATATTGCCTTGGTCAATTGAGGCATGGGGGAATGAAAACATAAATAAGAGCCAAGTACCACATGGGACATTATAGAGCGGCCTCATCTCCTTTTTCAGAGTTTCAGTTAGACTGACAGCCTTCTTGCTAGCTTCATTTCTTTCCCCTCCCACAGCGGACACAGGAATGAATGAGCAGGAAGATTCAACTGGTACTTGGGGCACACAGGGTACCTGTACATGAGTGCAGAGCCTGCTCCAACATGCTGTAATTACAGCGTGTTGGAGCAGACTCAATTAATAGAGTCTGCTGGAGCACGGCAACTCAGTGACTCGAGTCTGCTGGAGCACTTTGCTGCACTCAAGCAGCCTCCTGCGTCTTGGGTATCAGCACCTCCATGCTTGAAAATGGCAGTGGGGGCGCTTGAACTAAACTCGTCGAACAAGCTTTAGTTCAAGCGCCCCCACCACCATTTTGAAGCACGGGAACACTGAAACATGAGACACTGCAATACTTTAATTAGAGCACCTCTTGGAGCAGCTCTAATTAAAGTACTGCCCCTCTCCCTCTGGAGCATATGTAAAAGCACCCATAAAGATTTGCTGCTTGTACTCAGCATTTGTCAAACTGGGTCTCAAGACTAAAATTCTTTGAGTTGCAACTACCTTCATTTATACACTTTATGGGTAGAGTGACAATATAGGACAACATGAAATCTGGGACATGCCCCCACTTCAGCTGCTGCAGGCAGGGGCAGGGCACCACTTGTATTACTATTTAGGCAGCTAAGGAGTCAATGACCCATTGTTTTCTTCACGGGTACTAACAATCCCATTTTAAGGGTCTTTCCCCTAATGAAGCACCTATTAGGGCAATTCTGCGGTCTGTTACTATTTCCTATTATACACCTCCTATCACTCCACCTTCCTGTCCTGGGACACTCATCTTAATTTTCACCGACCGGAACCAACATCCCAAATCTGAGACTGTCCCAGCCAGTTTGGGACATGTGATCAAGCAATTTATAGGTAAAAGGGACCGAACTGGCTTATCCAAAAAACAGTTACATGAATGATAGTGTAATCTTCCCTATAATGCTCCATCCTTGTGTCTGGCACTGGCCTAGATGCATCATGTTTAGCTGATATGGTACATCAGTCTATCACAGAGGCGGGCAATTATTTTGGGTGGAGGACCACTTACTGAATTTTGGCAAGCCATTAAGGGCTGCAAGGGTAGCACTGCCCCTTAACAGGTGCCCTGCCCCTGGTTGCCACCTTAGGACCAGACGTTCCACCCCCTAGCCCCTGACCTTTGCCACCAGAAGTCCATTCCCTTGCCCCCCAGAAGTACTTCTTTCAGCTAGGGGGTTTGCCATCTCAGAACCACAAAAATACCAAATTATATTCTAAAAATCAAACGTAATACAACATTCATTAAATATTTTTTTTAATGAAATTTGGTCCCAATTCACATGTGTTTGTGTAGTGTACACAGAGGTGATGGTATAATCATGTAAAACAAAGTCTTACTCTTGTATATGGTGGGAAGGTGTGGATAGGTGGGCAGGCAGAGCAGTCCTCCAAGCCCAGGCTCTGTGCTCCTGCTGCTTCTGGCCCTGGGGCACTGGCACAGGCCCCATGCTCCCACTCATGGCCACTCCCACCTCATTGCTCTGGCATCACATCCCAGCTGCACAGCTGAAACCACAGGATGCAGCAG
>NW_005841953.1:310548-314612 GCF_000455745.1 Alligator sinensis
TCCTGCTGAGTCCTGCAGCCTGGCACAGTCCCGGATTTTGGGACTGTCGGTTCCGGTCGATGAAAACTTAAAATGAGTATCCCAGGACAGGAAGGCGGAGTGGTAGGAGCTGTGAAATAGGAAACCCTAGCACTGCAGCTGAGAACCACATGGTGCTGGAGCGGCAGCAGCTATAGGCAGGAAAGCAGCAGGAGGCAAAGGCAGGGAAGTGGCAGTGAAGGGGTTCGTGGAGCACAGCAACAGCTTGGCAGGAGTGTGGGGCCCATGCCGGTGCACCAGGGCCAGCAGGGGCTCTATAGAGCCAGGCTGGGCTGCACCAGCAGGGACAGGGGGGAGCCAGCTTGGCTCCACAGAGCCCCTGACAGCCTGAGCCCCATGCTCCTGCCACCCCACCCTGGGCCCTCTAGCGGTGCTAGCCCCTGTGCACCGGCATGGGCCCCACACTTCCACCCAGCTGTGGCTGCGCTCCATGCGCCTGTTTTCTGCCCCTTCCCCCTGCCTTCTGCAGCCATTTTCCCACTCTTTTTCTCCCCCTCCACTGCTAGCCGCTCCAGCACCAAGTGGTTCCCAGCTGTGGCATCAGGACCACAGGAGCTGGCCCAGCCCAACCCTGAGGACTAGGACAATTGCCCACAGTCCTCCCCTGCCTCCCTCCCCCGTCCTTCTTATCTGAGTTTCCCTCCAGTGCAGAAAGGCATGAATAGCCTCAGGGTCCCAGGCCAGAAGCCTCTTTTAGGGCCAGCCTTGTTGCTGTGGCTGCTTAATCCTGCCACCGGCTCCCCCTGTGTCCTACTGCCACTGAATCCTGTCACCTTTGACAGGCAGCCAGGGGCAGATGAATATTAATTTTCTAAATATTTTAGGGACCCTGTGGGCCAGATAGAATGGCTGTATATTGCCCACCCCTGGTCTACAAGGACCTGACCTTCAACTGGTTTAGGCTTTTATTGCTCTAATGACTTCAATGCGATTTAAATCAAAGGGCCTGGCTTAAAGCCTTTGAGTCTCCAAAAATGAATGACAACTGTGATTTTTCTTCTGATGTGACCACATGACAAAAGGGACTGAGGCCAAAAAAACGCAACCCCTTCCGTAACATTTAATATAGAATTTGAGCCACCCATGAAATGGGCCGGATCAGTAATGGTGACCTAAAGGATCAACAAGGAACCAATATTCATTAATATACATCGTTATTAATGTATGTCCTCATGGCTAAGCTGGGGAACTGTGGCCTTGATCATCTTATGGTCCGATGGCTAGGTAACTGGCTATGGGGTCAGACCGAAAGAGTACTAGTTGACAGGAACAAATCAACCTGGTGCAGGGTGACCAGTGAAGACCCTTAGGGCTTGGTACTTGGGCCGGTACTCCTTTAACATCTTCATTAACAATCTAGAATCGGGAGTCAGATGCGAACTGGCAAAGTTCGTGGATGACACCAAATTATGGGGGAGGGTGGTCACACCGCAGGACACGCTGGGGATACAGGCTGACTTGGACATGCTCTCAAGGTGGGCTGACTAAAACCAGATGGCCTTCAATGTTGAGAAGTGTAAGGTGCTGCACCTTGGTAGAAAGAACCCTCAATATGCTTACAAGCTCGGCAGTGCTACATTCGCTAGCACCATGACCAAAAGAGACTTGGGGGTCCTGATTGACCACAAGATGAATATGAGTCATCAATGCGATGCTGTGGCTGGAAAAGCAAACCGAACTCTGGTGTGCATCCACCGACGCATCTCAAGCAAAACCAGGGATGTCAACCTCCCACTTTACTCAGCCTTGGTGAGGCTGCAGCTGGAGTACTGCGTCTAGTTTTGGACCCCCCACTTCAGGAGGGATGTGGAAAAGCTTGAGAGAGTCCAGAGGAGAGCCACTCATATGATGCAAGGCCTGGAAGGCAGACCGTACAGGAGAGGCTGAGGGATTTAGGACTCTTCAGTCTGGAAAAAAGAAGGCTGAGGGGGTACTTGGTAGCAGCCTACAATTACATAAGAGGGGTACATCAGGACCTGGGAGAACAGCTGTTCACCAGAGCTCCCCAAGGGATAACAAGGTCTAATGGCCATAAACTCCAGGAAGGCCAATTTCAGACTAGACATGGGAAAAAAGTTCTTTACGGTGTGAGGGTCCAGGGTCTAGAACAGACTCCCCACAGAGATAGTGCAAGCACCTACTCTGGACTCTTTCAAAAAACATCTGGATATTTTTCTTGCTGGGATCACTTGATCCCAGCTGACTTCCTGCCTATCGCGGTGGGGGCTGGACTGGATGATCTCATGAGGTCCCTTCCAGCCCCTAATGTTTATGAAATACACCAGAAAACCTAAGAAGATGCAAAACTGAATTAGCTGCAGATGTTAAGCAAAAGATTCCTAGTTAACTAATCCATTCCCCCAAAAACTGGGTGGCAAAAAAAGAACTGGTGTCAGCATCAATTTATCTTCAAGTCCCCTAAAAACTGGATATTGTATTTGCACATTTAATTTGTAAGTGTCTGGGAAAACATCTCTTCGCTGGAACAGCAAGTAGAAATGAGGGTACTAAGAAGAGACTTGAACAAGTAGCACATATGACAGTGATATAGTAAACTATTATGGTGTTCTGTATAGGGCAGGATGTTGAAGCTATTAGACTTACAACAGGAAAAGGTACAAGACAGAAAATTTTATTTAGCACTGCCTACATGCCATTATTTCTCTCTGTCTGAAATGAGCCACTAAAACAAGAAGCTTTGGCCTGCAAAGTGGTATGCTTCAAGTGTAATAAATTACTGCTGGATCTCTCTGAAGCTGGCAATCTCTTCAATTTATCTGATGAATTGTGGCACAGAAACATCCAAGTATCTATTAGCAACACAAGAAGCATGCTGCACCACTTGCTCAGTGTAATGATCAGTATCTGCAGTTTGTAGGTTTACGTTTCTTGTTAAGAAGAAAACTTTCTAATGTATATCGATAAAATACAAGCAGTTGTCTCTCCAAATTTGTTGCAACTAAATTTATTTCTTCTTTCTAAAGCACCTGGGATGCATAGTCTTGATTTAAAAAAAAAAAAAAAAGTCTATCCCTTACATTTCAGTGTCCTGATACCACGACACTTAACCACTTGAGAGCTGCCTACTGTACACAGGACTTAACTTCTTCCTATTTCAATGGAAGTACCATATGCTATAAAACTAGCTACCCACATTTTATATCTGAACAATAATTTGGCATTTGTTCTGCTTAAAACTAATAGTCTTTTATTCTAAAGATTAATCTGGGGAGATAGATGCATGCAGAATTTGGAAATTCCATTTAGGAGACCATGCTTGAAAACTGGACACTCCGTTTCCAAGAACATTATAAACCCTTGGCTGTGGTTCCGTGTCCAAGGTTATGATGCCATGCAGCAGCTTTATTTGTCACTCTTGTAAACGCATATTCCAAGGTTTGAAGCACAGTAGGTCCCTGCTAGCTATACTTGCACTGGATCACTTTCTTTTTCTAAATAACTTGTATGCGTAGTAGTAATTGGAGCATGCATTGAAAGAAATCTTGGACTAGAAAAGCAAATGATCCCACTGCCACGCCTGCCAGTTGCAAATAAACCAAATGAGATGACTTTTGCTTTAGTGTTGGCAAAGACAACAGCTGTATATGATGAAGTGGACTCTTTTGGTTTCAGTTTGTTCTGATTTTCAGCCACAATTCTCTCCAGTCTATCCCCCTGCTCGCACTGGTGCAGCTGTTGCCACAGGGACTTCCAAGCTAGGGACAGACAGTCAAAAAGCCCAAGGCTGATTTGATTCAATCTATGCATGTTTTTATAAACCACTTAGATTGAACCAATAAGAAAGTGAAAGGCAGCCAGATCCCTGCAGTGGCCCATGCCAGGGGGCGTTACAACTTGCCTGCCAGCCAGAGCAGAAACCCGGGAGATGTCATTTTTTTTTCCCCTCCCTGCCCCCAGCCATGCCCCCTCTTCGGTCACCAGAACACCCCCACTGGGCCCCCAGCCAGGGTCTCTTCAGCGCTGGGGAAGGGAGAGGAGGGAAGCTCCCAATGGGGTGTTTCTCC
>NW_005841953.1:314622-315019 GCF_000455745.1 Alligator sinensis
CTATTCCCACACTTGGCCTCCCTAGCCATGCCCTCTCCTCAGTTTGGGAAAGCTGAGGAACAGCCTGGGGGGAAGCTCCTCTCCCCATGGCACTGGACCCCCAGTCAGGGTTTCCCCCATGCCGGGGGAAAGGGGGAAGCCACCAGCGGGACACCTCTTGCCCTTTCTCCCCATGCCAGGAGCTGGTCCCCCTAGCCACACCCCCTCCTCAGTCTGGGCTGGCTGAGGAGAGGGGTGTGGGGGGAACCCTCCCCTCCCCCTGGCACTGGACCCCCTGCTGGGATCTCCCTGGTTTGCGGGGAGGGGAGGGCGGGGAACCCCCAATGGGGCATTTCTCTTCCCTCCCGCCACCCCCGGAGCCAGGAGCTGGGCTGATCACCTGGCCATGCCGTCTCCT
>NW_005841953.1:315345-343660 GCF_000455745.1 Alligator sinensis
TCCTCAGCTGGCCCACTGGCCAGGAAGGGTGTGGCCAAGTGACCATGCTGGCTCCCGGCTCAGGTGTGGACTGCTGGCTTCCCTGCAGCTGGGAGTTGGATGTATCACCTGGTGGCATTTCCTCCCCGGCCAGCAAGCCAGCTGAGAAGTGAGTGGGGAGGAAAAATGGCAGCCTCCTTCCCCTCCCTTTCCCACCTCCATTCCAGACCCCTGCTGCATTGCCAAGAGTGGCAGAGTAAGCACAGCCCCTGCAGCATGGTTTTGATGGAGCCTGCCTGGGGGGTGCTCATTGCATCACAGCTGCCCAGTACCTCCTGGGCAGAGCTGAAACCCAGCTACTCATCCCTGCCAAGGAGCCAGGCCCCACTGCCCCTGCCCCGAGCTCCCTGTGGGCATCATGCAAGTCTTCCCAGGCCCTGCATGGCCAGAGCCAGTGCCCACTGCCCGTCAGCCCTGCAGCTCCGACCTGCAGCCTCTGCAGCTCCCAACCTGCTCCACCCACAAGGCTGCAGGGCAAGATGGCAGTGCTACTAACACAGAAAGAGGGGGCTCGTATCACTGGCTGCAGCTCCGCCACCCCAGGCTGTCTTCCCCAGTGAGTGTGGCCTGCACCCTGGCAGGTACTGGCGCAGCTGGAGGAGACCACTCTGCTGCCATGACTGGGACATTCTCTGGGGGCAGCCAGCTCAGTGGGGAGTGCATTAGGGGCCTCTGGTGCCTGAGCACCAGCCCTCCCCCGGGCTCCAGGCTAACCCAAGGATGCCCCACTGTGGGGTGAGGTGGAGCCCATAGTGGGGGCTTTACTTCTCTCACCCAAGCTGGGAGCTGGGGCAACTCTCCGGCCATGCCCCTCCCCAGCCTGTGGGCCAGGTTAGGTGGAAGTGCAGAGTGGGAAATGCTCAACCCATGGCCAGTAGAGAAGCGAAGCCGGCAGTGGGGGCTTTATTCCCCCACCCCAGCTGGGAGCTGAGTCGATTCCCTGGCGAAGGGGGGGGTGAGGCGGGGGATCTGCCATGCTTCTGGCTGCTGGGGATGTAAAAGCCCCTGCTGGCAGCTGGGGGCGGGGCCAGCCCTACTCCACTGAAACAGAAAGAACAGCCCAGGGCTGAAAAGTATGCTATGAGACTCTAATTTAACTTAAACCAGGAAAGGGTCTGGTACAGAAGTTCCATAAACCAGTTTGACCCAAAGCAGTTAAGTCTGATACTACATTCAACCAGATTTATCTTAAACCAGCTTTGGTCATTCTGAAACTGGTTTATGTGCACTGAACTTCTGTTCTGTTACAGATTTAAACTGGCTCCTGATCACTTAAGCTGGTTTATGTGTAACTTCTGTCCATAGCCCCACAGTCAAAACTGTACTGGGGTGCAGATATACTCAAAATTATTAATTCGCTAAAGCATTGTGTAAACCGATAGTGCTATAACATAATGTTTACTATTAAACACATAAGAATACGTATACTCACCTCACATTCCCCATTTGTATAATTTGAGGGAATAGTACTTTCTTATTAAAGCTTCTAGGAGTGTTGAATTTAGATAGGAACTTTCCATCAAAACAATTTTTCAGTGGAATAGGTAGTTCCTGACAAATCAAGGTTTTTTCCAAGGAAAATTGTCACTCTTGCAAGAAAAGCAAGACAAAACACCCCTCCCAGAAACAACACACATGCACATGTAGACATGTTTACATTCTGGGGGGGGTTTTCTTGGTTAAAATAAAAAGGAAATATTTTGTTTCAGTTCATTTCAACTTGAATCAAAATGTTTCAGTTTCAAGACCTTTCATTCCAAGTCAACTCAACCTTAAACTACATCTACCAATTATCACTCCGGGCTATACATAATTAGGATTAAATTTTTGTCTAGTGCTTTCATGCTCTAAAGTAGTCTAAATCTAAATTCTAAGGACAGCTAATAAGTTCAAATGGACAAATCAACTGATAAATACAACTATTTATACTAGAAATAACCTGTAAAAGAGGTTTTATAGCTGAGAGATTTTTACCACTTGTATAATTCCCTTAACTCACTGCTAAAACAGACTTTAGACAAAATCATAACAAACTCTAGAGGTTGTAGTTCAAGTTTAGACAATACTGCTAAGAAATCACTGTTTCCCAAAAAATAAATATATTTCAGTGTCTTCAAGGAAAATATCTCAGTTTTCCAGGGGTTTCTTCTGATGCAATGTAAACCTAGATAATCTTATTAAATTAATCCACTTTAACAGTGACCTTAATTACCACTTAACATTAAAGTGATACATCTAGCGTGCTTGGAGACCATACAAAACAAACTGGGCTGATGATATATAAGTAGCCTATTCCTCACTTCCTAGTTTTTCAGACATGGACTTATCTGCAGATGAACAAGCCATTTCAATAATGTAAGAACATATACACATTTTTGCTCACCCCTCAAACCAAACCTCTAAAAACAAGAGTACTTTGGTTAATTGTCTCCTTCCCTTTCTTTCAAAATGCCCAACATTTTGCAGAACTGGGATGAGTATTCCAGTAACAGCATTTTTTTCCCCCTTGAACATGCCTGCTGTTTGGAGTGAATGTAATTGTGTTTTGATTAGTAAAATGTCTAAAAATAAAACAAAACAGTAAGTGCATCAAGACTATTAATCCATCTGGAATCAGATTTGTGGAATCTATTGTTAGAAAAACACTGTCCTGTTCTAGAAACACTAATATACAATGTAATGCTTACTAGAGATTAACCAACACTGGTATTACATATCTATGTTCACAAATGTAGGAATTTAGATAAACCGAAGTGACAGGGCCAGATTAATGCATAGGCAAATTAGGCATGTGCCTAGGGCCCTAAGTAAAGAAAGGGCCCAGTTGTGCTTATTTTACATATTATAATTATTGAGTGAAAAAAGTAATATAAAAATTTCATCTTCAACTAGGGGCCCACAAGTTTGTTCGCCTAGGGCCCACTAAAGGGTTAATTCAGCCCTCTGAAGTGAAGCATTTTCATTTTCTAGACAAATCAATAGATTAGACAGATAACGTGGGTCTCATGCCTGAACTACATTAGTTTTAGATGTGTGGGGAGAGGATTTGGTTTCTCTTTCACACGCAACACTAGCTAATAATGAGGCTTGGCTTTACAAAATCCAAACACATCCTTATTTTTACTCATACATTGCACTTTATTATAGAAAATTAATTCACTATCAAGCCAGTTTTAATTACAGTGATTGTGAATGCCAAAATAGATAGACTTAGGTTTGCATAAATACTTCAGGAAACAGAATACAGTAGGATTTTAATTGTCAATTAAAATCAATTAGTGTCTCGTAAAGAGCATAGGAGTACAAGCTAGATCTTTCAGTTGTGGAATTCAGTAATACAGAGGATAATGAGGGGTCTGAGACAGCTTTTGAAAACTCGGTGGGGGGGAAACCTAGCTGACTAATGTTATACAAGGGTTACCAGGGTCGATATTCTGTCGGTAATCAAAGAGCTTCTGGTTTCAGCAATTCCCTTGAATTCTGCCAATCTGTAGGTACAGGAAGCCCCTACTTCTTGAGGCTTCCAGAGACCAATCAAGTTGCATTAGTTTTACAAAATACGAATTCCTTCCTTCTGAACAAACTGTCAACTTGGAACCTGCTTTGCCCCATTTTTGCTGTGACTTTGGCCCACAGTTCTGACCATTCACTGAATAGCACTTCCACAAAAGATAGAATTGTCATCATATTTTGAATCAGCATATTATATACAGGAACAGCATAACAAATTATTCCCAGGACAGTTTTCTGGCACTATGATTAGGAGGGTAGCTGGAGGCATTTAGGGATTTATGAGCATGAGGAAAACAACAGAAGAAGATGATTTCTTTTCTCTAAGGTTAAAAAAAAATGACAGCCGTTCTGTGTTCCTTCTTTGTGGAAGCTATTATGGCAGTGGGGGGACAATGGAATATGTGTAAAACACTAAATAGATGGGTAATGACATTTATAAAAGGCAATGCATTAAAGCTGATAATATATTTCTGAGATGGATGTAATTTGAACATTCTTATTGGACAGACTCTCACCTGAGAAGAAAAAAATCTTTTCCAAGAAAAAATGACGCTCCCTGTTTTCTCACTGAAGTGTCACAGGACACAAATACTACTTTTCTCTACTTATTTCCCACAGCAGTATTGTGTAGGTGAAGGGAACTGAATAAAATCTCTTTTTCTTTGGTGAAAAAATATAAATTCACTCTTACACAGGGTCACAATGACTTTACTCTAGGGGAAAATGGAGTATCAAAACTGGCCTTGAATGGAATCAGGCAAGACAATAACTACTTCAGCCTCTTATTGATAAGTGAATTCTTTCCTCAGGCAAGCTTACATAAACTTAGATTGAATGGTGATTCAGCTGGTGATTAGAGGACCATGTTTGCTAGTATACCTCTTTCGAGCTAACAACTTAGCAAAAGCAACTTGAAGAGCCAGCCCATCAGACAGTGGCGAAGGATGCAGCACCTTTTTAGTGATATGAATTCATAACCAAGAAAGAGAAAAAGGATAGATCCACCCAGAAAACATTTCATGGTGAAATAAAGTGGCTACCACCAAGGGAAACATTTCCTCAAGAGGAAAATAAAATTAAGATTGAAATTAGCAAGACTGTCATTCTCTCTGCATGTTTCCAGTGTCTAATACTTGCTGGTCCTAGAGCAAATTCCCATCACAATTCTCATTTACTCATGCAAAGATGCTCAAACCACTTAGTTCTGCAGATCACATCCTAAGAGTGACCCACACAAATCCCCTAACCCAAGGGTGGACAATTATTTTGGCTGGAAGGCCGCTTAATGCATTTTGGTGAGCTATCAAGGACTGTAGCCCTACCCCTTGAAAGGTGCCCTGCCTCCTGGTTGCCATCTGGAGACTGGAAGTCCTGCCCAACTCCTAACCTTTGCCACCTGAAGTCCCTCCCCTTGCCTCAGAAGTACTCCTTTTGGGAGGGGGGGTGCCATCTTGAAACCAGAAAAAAAAATCATATACTAAAAAAAACAAAAAAACAAAAAAACAAACATCTACTGTAACTTATTTTGATTTTATTTAAAAATATATTTTTGTCCTGATTTGTGTGTGTTTGCACAGTGTATCTAGAGGTGATTGTATAATAGCTCAAAATACAGTCTTACGTTGTCTTACAGTCGTACATTGTGTGTGGAGGGGAAGGGGGTGTATGTGGGGGAGTGGTTGGGGAGTGTGTGTGTGTGTGTATGGGGTGTGGGAGATGTGTAGGGATGGGTGTGGATGTGGGGTGTGTGGGTGGGGGCTGTGAGAGCGTGTGTGTGTGTTTGGGGGCATGGTGGGGGTGGGTGGGAAGGTGCGTGTGTGGGGTGGACTTCCTCAGCATCTCCAGAGCGTGAGAGTCCCTGGAGCTGCATGTGGTAGCAGCAAGCAAGGCCAGCCCTGCCCGGGTCCATAGCGCACAGCTCCCTGCACTCCCACCCCAGTCCCTGGCTGCAGGTGGCGGCAGCGTGCAGGACCAGCCCCATAGCTGCAGTTCCTGCACTCCCGCCCTAGTCCCCAGCCGCATGTGACAGCAGCATGTAGGGTCAGTCCCACTGGCCCCATAACATGCAGCTCCCTGCGCTCCCACCCGCATCCCAGTTGTACATAGTGGCAGCATGCAGGGCCAGCCTGACCCAGCCCCATAGCGCTCAACTACCTGCACTCCCAGCCCCTGGCCCGGTGAGGCCCTTACCTGAATTTTCACTCTGGCGGGGAGGAAAGGCTGGGAAACAGCCACGGGGTGGCTAGGCAAAAGGCTCTGCCAGGCAGAAGCTTCTTGTCTCCAGTGCCCCCTACCTTGGGGCTGCCATGGGTCAGGCCAGGCTGGGATTGGAGTTGGTTTCTTAGCAACCAGAGCTGCACCTCCTGCACAGGGGCAATGGCTTGCAGATGGACATCCCAGGACTGGGGCCTATAGAGGGCTGCAGGCTGGATGGAATTGCCTGGTGGGCCAGGTCTGGCCCATGGGCCGTATTTTGCCTGCCCCTACCCTAAACCGTACTACTGAATCAGTAAAGTTTCCCAGAAGGACCAAGGCAAGGTTGTGACTTGCAGCAAAACA
Organism: Alligator sinensis; assembly: GCF_000455745.1. Lineage (NCBI taxonomy): Eukaryota > Metazoa > Chordata > Crocodylia > Alligatoridae > Alligator > Alligator sinensis. Next base: position 321,457 of record NW_005841953.1, read on the forward strand.
AGGGATAGAAGACACCCCTTACTCCCCTGTGCAGCCCTCCTTGCATTACTAGTCTGTGCACAAATAGGACAGAGTAGCCCCCTCACAGACCCGCTACTTACTTCCTTTCCCCTGGCCACACAGGCAAGCGGCAGCCAAGTAAGTAGGCAATGAGCAAAGCCTTAGCTAGGGTTGCCAACTCTGACTGAAGCTATTGCAGGAAATTTTTTTCTTAAAATCTAATATAATAAAAGCCTTTGTCTGTCTGTCTGTAATACTTTATTCGCACTCTGATTGATTGGTCTGGCCCTCAGCATTCTAAGAATGAAAAAAGCATTTGCAGGACTTGGCTCAGCTTTAGTTTAAGCTGCTTAAACCTGAACCAGGATTGCCGCGTGCAAGCACTTGCTGTTTCCTGGGAGCAGGCATAGGCAGGTGGAGGGTAGGTCCAGGGAGAGGCTGGCAAGTCACTGGGTCGGGAGGTGGCGAGGGGGCGGATAGCCTCATGAGGGTCGGAGGGGAGTAAAAACAGCATATCCCCAGAGGTGTAGAGAGTGGCTAAGCTTTCCCAACCCTGGGGCTATGCAGGGCACATGTAAGCATTCACTATGCTGGGTTAACCCATTTTAGGTCGAATTAATCCCATGCCAATCTAAAGCTAGTTCTCATCTCACAAGAACTAACTTTAGATTGGGCACGCCATTTCTAGGGTGATCTAAGACCTAAAAATGTTGACAAATCCTAGCATTTAGATTGCCCTAAGCTTGTTTAGGGTGATCTAAATGTAACAGTCATACAGCCTGCTTGCTGAGCCTGGGATCGCTACCAAGGATATATACCTCCCTACTCACTCATGAGCTGGATGTACCAGAGACTGACCACTAGGCAGTGTAAACAGCTTGGACGACCACCAACACTCAGGGCTACGTCAAGCTGTCTATTCTGCATAGTGGCCAGGAGCAGTTCTAGGCTGGCCAGGGAGGCAGTGTAAAACATGGCTCATCACTCAAAATATAAAGTTCATATTTACATTAAAATATGCAAAGTGGTATGTAAAAAAAATGAGAGATCCTGTTATCCAATATCTCCCTAATCATGAGTTACATACTGCATTTAGTAATACTACTGCTGTCAATAGAATATCATACCCATATTTCACAGGATATGCCAATATGTCTATGGACTATATTAATTCTGAATAGAGACCATGGTACGCACACATTTTGTGTGTTCTGCTTATGAATACAATTAAAGTTAAATTAGTATTCTGGTTAAAAACGAATGTATTCATTTTTGCATTACATTAAAGTAATAGGATCGCTACTGAAGGTGATGACAAGATTTCACAGCTACCTAAGTACTGAAGAGCATTAGAAAAAAAAAGTTTCACAATTGCAAAGTTCTCTTCTACCTTGTATGAAAACAAGCAAGCCCTGATCCCCTTTTCTTAATGTTATCAATTAGACAAGATATTTTCCTCCCATTTTTTTCTTGAATACTTTCTTAGACTATTCAGCCTATTACAGTTTTTGTATGTGTTATAAATAAGATATAAAAGCCACAGAAAAAAGGAACTGGGCATCTTGACATTTTTTGTGTGCGTTTGGGGACACAAGATGGCATTACTAATACACTGTACAACAATTTCTATAATTTCCATATTTCTTGTCCAACCAGAAGCAGTATAAAAAAACCTCATAAAACTATGTCTCTTTATTCATAGAGATTTACAGAACCAAAAGAGCTCTAGGCTGCTACATTAAAAATGCCTTTCATTAAAAATTATCAAAAAGTATTTTCTGAAATAATTTTTTAAGGAAAAAACCTTTGTTTGTGTTCAATGATTGTTGGTCAACTGCTTTTTAAGCATCTTCAGGTGTAAGAATACTTTGGCTCTCTTCCCCTGACATATCTCATACTTCCTATGACAGAAGTCATGTTCAACCGAGCTTGTGCTAGGCTTATAATGGAGACCAAAATCTTTTTGCCAGCTTCCCTGCTTCATATTGAAATGGTCCCTTTCCAATTTGGGCTTCCTACTATGTCTTCTCAACAAGGTCACTAAAATTTTCGGCCCTTTGCTTACAACCATAGGAATTTCTCCAGTATAGGAAAGGGTGAAGGCTTAGGAAGGAAATTGGGGGAGGATGGAGTGATCTGCCCTGAATGTGAGGCAAGGGAGTGGGGGTGGGAACAGGTTTTGTATACCTAGGTGTGAATGCGGATTGGGAAGTGCAATGGCTGGGTTGTTGTCTCTCAGACAACAGGCAGGAAAGGAGGAATGGGTGGGGTGGGGTTTTATAGTTTTAGGGTGTTGATTGGGGAGTTTGTTGTTATTTCTCTTCTTGTGGAAGTTTGTCTGATATAGTAAGATGCTCTGAACCTTTCTGGATAGGGCAGGGTATACCATGTTTCATGGTGTATAAGCTGAGTTTTGAAGCCCAATTTTTGGGGGATGAGCCCAGCCCCATCCCCTGGGAGCGGTGCTGCCTGGGTTGTGCCAACTGAGCACTGAGCCTGGCCCTGTCTGCTGCGTACAGCAATGCCAAGCGTCGCATGCAGGGGATGGAGCTAGGCTCAGCGTTTGGCAGCACCACTCACAGCAGAGAGAGCTAGGCTTGGCACTTGGCTGGCTTGGCCCGATCCCCTGCAAGTGATGCTGGGCTCAGCTGGTGTGGCCCAAGCAGTGCTGCTCGCAGAGGCTGGGGCCCGCCAGCTGAGCGCCAAGCCTGGCCCTGTGAGCAGTGCTGTGGTACATGTCCACCCCCGGGGGCCCAGCTTGCAGTGAGGGCGCTCAGGGGCCATTATAAGTCAACCCCATATTTCTGATCCAAAAAGTTAGGAATTTTGTAGATCCGGTGTACAAGATGACCTAACTTTTTGATTAGAAAAATGAGGTCAACTTAATACCGCATCAACCTATAAACCATGAAATACAATAAGCTAAATATTATTATTAATAATGATAATACATCATCCATATGTATGGCATAAATCGAATGCCAGATCATTGGGACAACCACATGCTCCTTACTAAGGGAAAAGTAAAACAACAACACCCAGATGGCACTGGAGTGCATCTGAACAATTGTTCAAGAACTAAGTCTATGAAAAGTTAGCTTGCTGGCTTGCATGAATTACATTTTACACTGCTGACAAAACTAGTAAAGAACAGAGAAAAAACTATTTGACAGTGAGGAAGGAGAAAGCCACAGAAGACAAGACAGCAAAAGTAAATCACTTATATGAGAAAGAATCAAATGAAGGATTTACAGAGAAGCATGCTGGTCAGCCTGACTTTTTTAGGAATCATTGCAGGCAAGATACCGGACACTTTGATCAAGAACATAATGTACCGTTTGCAAGTCTACTGTCCACTTTAACTTGACAAAAGGAAAGTGAACATGAATTCATGGCCAACAATATCATTCCAATTACTCTGATAGAGTTCAGTCATATACTCAAAAGACCTGGTAGACAAAAATGAAAAGCGTACATCACACATTTTCAGTTCGAATTAGTCCTTATCACTGTCCTCTTTAAAAGACTGATTTATAGAGGACAGTGGCCATATTCTTCTTTCATAGGAAAACCTAGACCCAACCTCCGTAAACATGAAGCTCCTTCAGGCAAAAGAAGTAGCAAGACTTTTTGAGCCTGGACAGAGAACAGGATTCTTGAGGCAATGAAAAGAGCTTGTGGGGGGCTGCCTAAATGGCAGCACCAATTGATTGGATGAGGGAAAGGAATGGATGATCAGAACCAGCACCGCACCTGGGCTGGGGCCATGCTCTGTGACCCAGGCTACTGCAGGGATGGAGCCTGTCAGCACCAGAGCAAGGGTGAGTGTGAAGGGGAAAGATGAGAGGAAAACGCACAGAGGGGACAGAAGCTGCGGGGAAGGGGAAAGGGGAGGGACGGGGAAGTGAGGGCAATGGACCAAGGCTGTGGGGTGGGTGGGAAAGAGGCAGGGGGTACAGAGGCAGGAGGGGGGACAAGCAGTAGCAGCAGCTCTGGCCCCAACCCAGGGATGGGTCAAGAGCTACAGCCACTACCTGCTTCTCCCCTCATTCCCAACTGCTTGTATTCAATTCTAAGACAAAGGGCTTTTCTCCCATGTTAAAGGGCAGGGAGAAGACTCGTCTTGGAAACAAGTAAATATGGTACTAGTGGGCTGCCTCTACACATGCACTTTACTGTGGAGCAGGCTAATTAGCTACGGAGTAAAGTGTCACCCTCTATGCATGTGATGGTATTAGGCCACAGTAAACTAATTTACACTGCAGTAAATTAGTACTGTCAGGACAGTATAATCTTAGGCTGGGATAATTTACTGTGATTAAACGCACATGTAGATGCTGACTGTGGGCATAAATTGCACCTGGTCAGCCCAGCCCAGTCAGACTCCTGCCTGCTGCTTCCTCTGCTCTAGTCAGTCCCTCAGCTGCCCAATGCCACCACCCTGAACCTAGGACTTAGTGGCCCTGGCATAAACTGCTCTGACCTGGCTCAAATGGTTGCTGTCCCAGGTGCATGTGTAGATGCTGCACCCAGGAGTAGTTTACTTTGGCTCAAACTGCTCCAGAGTTTATTGCTTCAAATTAATTGCAGATGTAGACACACCCAAACTAAAACTTTAAAAATTAGGCCTGACTGTTGTAAATTGTAGAACAACATGTGTTCAGTATTTCAAAAATATCTATATTCATATAAAGTAGTAAAACACACAAAAGATAACTGAAAGCCATTTGAAAATAATGGCCCAATTTCATCATTAGTAATAAAATCCTTTATACAGTAGCCGTATTGCACCTTAGATGTATTTGGCCTGTTCATTTAATAACCTATCAATTTGCTCATAAAGAGACATACCCTGCACACTCTCTGAGTGAAGAACTAATAAGCTAATAGAAGTGTTGTGCATGATGTGACCTGAAGTTTCTGGTAGTGAGGAGTTGGATAGAAGGATCAAGATACAAACTTTAGGATGCAAACCTGCATCTTCTGAAGTCACTAGAATTTTGCTGCTGTTTTAAACTAAAGGCACAGACGCATATAACACTCATACCAGTTTAAATGTGGTTTTTTTTAAACCTGAAGTAAACAGACATACAAGCCTATTATACTGGTTTAAAGACACCTGGAAGGCTTGAAAATTGGACCTGGAAAAGCAAGTACTCTTTTGAAAAGGTTCACGATTAAGTGGTTCAGTGTTATGTGTGGGCATCAAGTGCTCCATGACATAAGCTTGGTCAGTCCTCCAGGCATCCCATACTGCATTGCTCCTTGTCTGCATTTCTACTGCTGCAACGGACCACTCTGGTGTACAGCCAGATTTCTACTCGTTACCCATCCCTCATTTTTAAGCACTTTTTAAATCAATGAGCTTCCTTGCACTGCTCGTTCAATAAAAGCTATCTTTCTAACAACAACCTATGTCCTCACTCACGACTCTGTTTAAGCCCATCATGGCCCTCCAGCTCCTGGGAACGCAAAACCATGAGTCCAGGCTCTCCTCTCTTCCCCAAGCCAACCCACCCTGGAGACCATCAAGGAAGCACACTGGAGACGACTTCAGTTAAATTGCAGGCTATTGAGGTTCACTGGACTCATGTTTAGGAGAGAAAGGAAAATGGAAAATCAAAAACACCCAAAGCTATAGGCCGCCCACCCCCAGAGACACTGAAAGCATAGGTGCAAAAACTGCCTCTACTCACCCCCTGCAGGGCATGCTAGGTTGTGTGTTCACTCTCTCCCCCTTGTGTTGGAGCCACAGCACTTCAATGCCCAAAAAGTGACTAGAACACGAGGTCCCTGTGTGTCATGGACATCTCTGATCCATGACAATTGTGAACTGGTTCTTAGTCACTGACATTACAGAATGATTCAATTGTTAAGTGTGTCCACATTTTCAGCCACAGAGACTAAACTGCCATGACAGCATAATGGTTAGTAAAATAAAATTCAGAGAGAGACCAGGGGCCTAAAATTACAGTCATGAACTCAACTGGAACTTTGTCTTTGACTTAAGATAAAAATACCTTGCCCGTCACCTCTGCAAAGCACCTGTTTGCGAGGTGTCAAAACTGTAAAAAACACAGAAGTCAAAACTACTTTCAAAATCTGCCACATAGGAGCTACCTGGGTGGAGGGGATGTATTGTTTCACCTTTATATTGTATTTGTCTGCTAGCAGAGCCTGATCCAAAGCCCAGTGAAATAAGGCTCTGGATAGGGCTCTTATCCTCCAGCACTGTTTTTCGATCACTTTGCAGTTAGACTTTCAGCATCTGCTATTATGCTGCCATTCATAGATATAACACTAAAATTGGCATGTTATGATTGTTGCTAGCAACCACAGACTGACTTCTTCTATATTTGGGGAAGAAGGTCAATTTCTATTAGAAGATATTTTTTTCTGAGAATCTGACTTCAAGTTGTGGAAGCATACAGTGTGACAGTTCTTTCCACAGTGCGTTTTCTCCTCTCCAAGTTTAAATGTGTCTATTCAAAAATAAAACTTTTGCAAGACAAATCATAAACTCTGTGTAACAATGCAGAACTTTTTGGGTGAATTCAGATGCAATTAAAAATCCATTTCTTTAAGAAAAACAAAAATAAAAAACCCAACTCTCTCCCTTGAGGTCAGCTAACAAATAAACTGAGAAGGGAAGCGACTAGGGGTGCACCGATAAAGATTTTTTGGGCTGATGCCGATGGCCAATTATTTATGAGCCATATCAACCGATACAATTGCTGATATGGAGCCTGGGAGCCTGGAGAACAGCATCAGGCTAGTAAGTCAGTTTGGGGGAAGGGGTGGAGTGAGGGAGGGAGTGGGGCTGGGGTAGACACTGCCCAGCCGGGGCAGGGCACGGGACAGAACCTCAAGCAGCTTGTTCAGGGGGCGCAGAGAGCTCCCGTCATTGCACCCCCTGGGGTAGGCTTGGGGTCATGTGCCCCCTGGATCTGCACATAGGGCAAGGGTGAGCTGCCACTGTGGGCTGAAGCTGGGAGCAGTGCCGGGCTCTTCCTGGTGGGGGGGGCTAGGCCAGGGCTTCACTTGGGGATGGGTGGTGGCAGCATGCAGGTGGGGGGAGTTATGGGGGGTTTGCAGCCACCCAAGAATTTGCTGTAGCCCCCACCCATAGTCCCCCTTCCAGTGCTGCTTCTACCTACCCTGAGCGCAGCCCAGGTCCAGGCCCCCGCACTAGGAAGAGTTCAGCACCAGCCCAGCCCCAGCCCACAGCAGCAGCCTGCCCTTGCCCTGAGCACATATCTGAGGGGCACATACCCCCCCAAGCCTCCCCTGGGTGGGGCATGCCGTGGTGGGAGCCCCACCATGCTCCCTGGACAAGCGGCTCATGGCTGGGCAGTGCCTGCCCCAGCCCCAGCCCCAGCCCCACTCCCCATCTCACCGTGGAGGCCTAGACCTGTGTCCCCCCTGCCTGCCCCTTCCCTCTCGTCACCAAATGCTGATGTAGCTGATAATGTCACCAATAAATGCCATGTGCATGCACGTGCAGACTCAGGCCTTTGGATTCTGTCTCCATAGTCTAAAGTGCAGGGTGGGAGTTCTGGGCAGCCTCCACTCCTCCATAATCCTGCCTAGGTGTTCACGTCAAAGTTCCTAGTGACCTCTCATGTACATCAGGATCATCATTCTTATGCTGATGATCAGAAGAATTTGAGTCCTGCTAAATAAGGTGCTTTGTTCTGTTTACATCTGAGTTTTGTGCTTACATGCAGAGTTCAAAATTTCTTCCGTGGCATTCTATTCCAAAGTTGAAATGACCATATTACACCCTAAATCAGCCACACACACTATATGAACCACAGACTATAAAACAGTGGTGCTCAACTTCTGGTCTGTAGGCCAGATCGGGCCTGTCGAGCTGCATCACACAGCCCATGGGTCTCCCTACAGGCCTGGAAATTTGGTGGCAGTGTTAATTGCTGCTGCCTCGTTGCCAAATTTCTGGGCCCATTGTTAATATTAATTAACATATATGAAATTGTGTGGGGGAGGGCAGTGGGGAAGGAATATTTTACTAAAAACCAAGAAGATTTTAAAAGAATGTTGTGTTTTAAAAGGTTTTTTAAAAATAATAAAAGAGTCACTCTCTAAAATCAATCTTAACATTTACTTTCTTCAGAGATGCTTCTAGGATATAGAATGCTATTAATGCTAATATTTATGGTGATAATTTTCATGCTAGCCACAGTACATTGGAAGCACGTAAGTCCATGCTCACTAAAGGCAATTAAGTTTGCTGCCAATTTTCCTGAAGGTAGAATAGGCCTTAAGGATGACTCAAGGAAAGTGGTATAGATTTATAAAGCAGGTTACTCCCACTCCTAAAAGCATGCAAAAGTCAAGCAACAAATTGTGGCCAGATTCTTCACAGTCTTCCTCTTTCAGCTGTTCTTTATTTTCGTGTAAAGAAGCTATAAAAATCATGTGCATGTTTTTCTGTTACAGTTTTATATCCACTTTCCGTAGGAGGAAACAACAATGTAAGGGGTGAGAATCAGACCCCAATTCAGCAGAGTACCTAAGCATGTGCTTAGCCCATAGCATGCAAGTAAGCCCTCCAAAATGGATGGACTTTGTGCTCATATCGAGCATGTGTCCAAACATTTGCATTCTGAAGCCTGTACATGCTACCTTAGATGTTTGGCTTCTAAGGCTAGGGACAGAAGTTACACATAAACTGGTTTAAGTGACCCAAAACTGGTTTAAACCAGTAACAGAATACAAATTCAGAGCACATAAACCAGTTTCAAAATGGCTGAAACTGGTTTAAGATAAACCTGGTTGAGAAGGTTTATTCTCCACTCCCTTCCCTCTCCCACCAGCCCTAGCTGCCGCCTCCGCTGCTTACCCCCAGCCAGGCAGACCCCAGCTGTGGTTCCCCAGAGGGAGAGAGGAGGGAGGGGGGAAATAAACCTTCTCCCTGCCCCCTTCACCTCAGGGGGCCATGCCATCCAGCATCTGGCCTTGCTCCCGTCCCTGCCACTAGGGTGGCAAGGACCCTGACAGCGCAGCAGCCCCTGTCATGGTATTGTCCAGAGAGCGCAATCCTCTTCCCAGTGTGGGGGCTGCACCCCCTCTCCCCCGGCTTCTGGCCTGGGCTATTACAGTCATGTGGCTACATTTCCAGAATCAAAAGTGAATATCTATTCACTTGCTTGACAGTTCAATCTTAATTAACCTGCAAAGATTGAATCAATTCAAGCTTGGGCTTTTTGAATGTCTGTACTTAGCATAAATGTTTGGTTTTCTTTGAGAGAGTGGAAAGCAGGCATTTGCTTGTTCTGCAGTCTCTCTCTTTACAATAATCAAGACCCAGCTGAAATTTGGCTTAATTAATTCAGTGATTTTGACAAGTAAAGTATTTTCATTAGGAGGTTTCATGACAGCAAGTTTACTTATTATTTATTCCCTTTTAACTCAATTTCCTGTATAATTTACACATAGTGGTTGTAGAATTAAAAAAAAAATCACACTGAAAGAAAGGAAAGCAATGTATTAATAACTTAAAGATATTTGTAATTAAATGGATGCATTTAATGGAAGGTAATGGGATATTATTTTATGCAGCACTTCAACAACAGACATTAGGTATATACGTTCCTCGTTTCTTATGTGTACTGAGGGAGAGAGGTTACTGAGGACAATATCATATATTACATACTTGGCCAACTGAAAATGAAGCTATACATTTTATAGCTTGGAAAAGAAAAAAGGGAAAATAAGTATCTGTGTTACAAACTAGTAATTTTATTACAAGTCTCAGGATACTTGACATTCTTAAAGGCTCAAGGAGCTAGGGCATTTGATGATGTGAGAAGCTCAACTTCAATTTTGAAAAAAGCTTCTAGCATTTGCTGAGATTCTAGAAAATCTGAACCTTGGTGGCTCAAAAACCTAAAATGTCTTCCTTTCCCTACCACCATCTCATTTCTAAGGCAGTTCTTGGATTTCTGAATATTTGGGGTTGACAATAATGAATTAAAGGAGGGCATGAAAGACAGACAGACGCTCATAGTAAAAACAGAGGTGAACACATAGGTTGACACAGAACAATAACCAAGAGGAGAAAGACAGACACTAGGAGGAAGACGATTCCTATACAATGACATGAATGACAAAGAGGGATAAATGAAAAAGCAAGAGCTGGGATTTTCAAAGATGACTAAGGGAGTTAGGCACCCATATTACACTGATTTTCAATGAGATTGCTAACTGCACTATAGCCTCCATTTTCTCTGAAAAATCTCAACAGCTATTATCAGGACAGTTGCATAGAAACAGTTACTTCAGGAAAGTAAACAAAGATGTACCAGAGAAAGACAAAGTAGTGATAGGTATAGGGGAAGAGAAAAGGAATCAACGCATGATATTAGTCTAAAGCTAAAATGCTCATGATTTACCATATAGTTAACTGGGCTGGATCCCAGCAGAGTCGACAGCATTTCAAGTCATGATGATCCCATGGCTCAGCACTGCTCAGTATATGTGTGTACTCCAGATAACACAAAAGATCCATGTGCTAATTAGCTCCCCACTCATGACTGGAACTGGGTGTTCTGGCCTTAAGTCCTGGGACACTACAAAAATGTATATGCAAATGAGGCACAAGGAAACATGGTCTAGCTCCACCTCATGGAGCCACACTAATCACATATGACAGGCTGAGAGAAGGGGAAACAGAAGACTTCTGGGTGACTTGTTTGGGGCCCTGTTTGGTGATGTTTGCGAGATATTTAAGGCTAGCGAAGAAACAGGGATCCTTGGAAATGGGGAAAAAAACTACAGCTCAATTGTGGGAGTGAAGAGCAAATAAAAAAGTACTCAAGGTAGAGGCTCACCATGACTCATAAGAGTCAGCACTGAGAAGAATTATGTTTAGTGGGCATTACCATATATCTTCTTCACATGTGCTGCACTATACTATCATTATGGTAGCTTCCCATCAGCATGTTTGCCCAATATGGGCCATGTAATTTATAGTTATGCTCAGTGCTGACTGCATTTAAATCAACTTCATAGCTGGTTTCCAAAACTGAGCACATGTTGCTTTTGGCGATAGTTTAATGGCAGACAATGTATTTAATGAGGTTTCCTTGTATGTAAATGTAAGAGAAGGGACTTTTTCCCCCATGCTGATTGTATTTGAGTAAATACAGTAGATATTTTAAAAATAGACTAAGACCTAGTGTCAGGCTCCTCTTTCTTATTCCTTAATCCTGGATTTTGGATTTCCAAAAGTTAACATTCTGTTGCACAAAAAATTACTCCTCTCTGAAATTTAGCAAACAAGGACTCAGCATGGGAGCAAAATATTAGTCTCAATCCTGCAAATTTATGAAGATGAATCAACTGTGTGGTGTGCATGCACCTGCATAAAAGTTTACAAGAACTGACCACAGGGAGGTGAGAGAAAGGCTTCAGCAATTGGAATAATTTTAACTCCGATAAACTAGAGTGGAATTTCATAGGGTATGAAAAAGATGTTTCATTAGCTTGATAACCTTATTGCTGCTCATTTTCAAAAGTGGGATGCAAAAAAACCCACAAAGCATGTTACTACATCTTTTAAGAAGACTGCAGGGCTTTTACACACACACACAAAATGGAAAATGCTAAGCAACCTCACCACAGGGCTGATAATCCATTCTCCCTGTCATTTTTATCTGCACTTAAGAGTCTGTCAAAATTTCTTCTGCAACATATGAAGGGGAGTTTGGTTTTTTAAACATAACATCTTTACGGTACAGATATTTGATTAATTTACATATTCTGAAAACAGCATGGTTAAGTATTTAAATTAAGTAATAGTGTGCATAATATATTTGAAAAAGTAAAAATAAGATAACTGTACATTTGCAAAATACATTCCAGATAATGCATACACCTAAGATTGTTATTCTGCTTTTAAAAAAAAATCAATACAGTTAAGTTCAAAGTAAATGATTTTCCACACTTCCACCAACTTCACTTCAGTCTATGCTTTTTTAAACCAATAGGGTTACTTCGGGGTAAAACGGAGTGGAAAATCAGGCCCATTATGTTTATATATAATTTTGCTTTTTATGAAGTAAAAAAGTGATTCCAAGGGTGAAAGTTTGATGATTTTCTACCCAGTAACACTTTTAATTACTCATTAATTTGTTATGAATAGCCTTAAGTAGTAGACTTCTAAAAGGGTTCATTTGGCATACAGACATCAAAGGCAGCCCTTTTGGCAAAAATAACTGAGCTCATTTTTAATGCAACTCGTTCATTCCCCTTCCCCCCACAATACTGCAGTAAACTATTTAAGAACTCTCTTCCCACCCTACGCCCCTCACCTCTGTACACGGGCCAGATTTACAGAAAATCATATGGAGAAACAAGAAATGTGCTTGTGAAGATTCAGGGAAATTCTGAACAATTCAAGATCCTTACTTCATAAACACATTAAACATGCCTTTCTTTCTACTACATATATGCCTAGAAACCCAAGTTAAGATTAGAGCCCCATCATGGTAGGACCTGTATACCCACAGAGATACAACTCTTGCTACCAAGTGCATACAATTGGAAAAAATGAGACAAAGGGTGGGAGACAGTAAGCATTCTCCATGGATATCCAGGTTACAGGTAGATGTAGATGGGGAGCCAAGTTTTAAAAACACTAAGTCAGTGATTCCCACTCTGTGGTACGTGTACCACCAGTGATACGCAGGCAACCTGTCAGTGGCACGCATTAACAGATGTATTATAATTACTTTATATGACAAAAATTTGCAGGTGGTACTTAAGGTTGTATTGTTTTAAATTGGTGGTGCGCTATCTGTCAGAGTTTGGGCACCGCTAGACTAAATTAATGTGCTCAAGGACATATTGGGATTTTATAATTAGGGGTCTACTTAACTCAAAGAGGCAGCCAGCCGATGTCATGGACGGATGCTAAAGGCCAGCCGCCATTTTTGTGGGCTGAACATGGCAGCCCCCTCCCCACCCCAGGTCTCTGATTGGCCATTGGGCCCCAGTGGTCCTGCCCTTCACTGCTGATCAGCTGTGAGCACTGTCCATCATGTGGCCCCACCCCTCACTGCCAATTGGAGAGAGGCAGGGCTGCATAACAGGCAGCCCTCTCAGCCAATCAGCAGTGATGGGTGGGGTCAGCAGTCATCTTGCTGGCAGCCCTTCATGCCAGCAGCTTCCTTCCCCACTTCGTCCCCTGTGGGCTGTGCAGCTGGGCCACAGCACCATGAGGACTGCTGGCTCCCTCTGGGAAGCCAATATTTTATTTTCAATAAATTTGGGGGGGGTTGGGGTTTTTTGCTGGGTTTTTTTGCAGTGAGCCTGCCAAAACTGTGGAGCCTGCCATTTTTCATGGAGCACACCTGATTTCTCATTTTCCACAAAAAAATCACACAATTGCAAATTTGGTTTGTCCCTATTTATAGCAAAGCCAGACACTGAATCCATGTATTTTAAGCTTCAGTCCACTGCTTTAGCCTTGGGACCATGCTTCCTTAATTCCTACAATTTTAAAGGATGAATTTAAAAAAAAAAAAAAAAGATGCCAGAGGCAGGAATTTGGGTGGGCAATCTCTTTTACTGGACCAAATGCATAGTTGGAATAGACTTTTTTTATTATGTCCAGGCTCACCTTTGAAAGTATTTTGTAAATTTCCCTTGACACAAGAACTGTGAGGTCAGACCGGAGTGTTATCTCTGTGAAGAATGCTCTCTTACCTGTGTTTAAATTCATTAGCCTATTGGACGCTAGCAACCAGGGACTCACAATGACTTCATGGTCGCTTACAATCTAGCTACTACTTGCTAATGTCTGCACTTCACAGGTGATAATGACCCTCCTGAACCGCCTTGCTTTTCCACTTACCAGGTTTTACTGTATTTCTCCTGTCTCTTGGCTACCTGATATTTTATCCTCTTTTATTTACATGCAGAGCTATACACAAGCCCTTGTTCCATCTGCTAATTAGCTCTGCTGTAGCTGCTTCTTTCCCAAAGACCTGAAGAAGGGTACTGTGATACCCCCAAAACCGCTTAAATCTATCCCACACATGCAGCTGGTCCAGTAAAAGACATCACCCACAAAAATCCTTGCCCCTCACATCTCACAGACTATCATGCCTATATCACTTCACCACTACCAAAGTCAAGATGACCCCGGAAGACAGTAAATAATTTATTTTGGGAAATGCACAAAAAGGCCTACATAAAATCAGATAAAATCCTAATGGAAATTGTTACGAAGAATTCTCCTTATAAAAATACCACTTTGTCACACAAGTTCTGGGAATCCCATCATACACTGAATCTCTTTATACAGGAGAGGCCAGAGATTTACCAGGGTTAGCTTCTTTGCTTCTCTATGAAGATGAAGGTTTGCAAAGCAGCCAGGGATACACCAAAGAAAACAGCTGTGAGAGCTGCTGATGCACTCCAGGTCTTTTCTGTGTCTTATATTTCAAAGGTTGCCAATTCTCCAGTCAGATATATAGGACTGCAAAAGGGATTCATCCTTAATTCAACCATCTGGAGCAAACTGAGCAGGTTGTGAGCACCAGGATACAAATAATCCAGGCGCTGCTATATTAACAACCCCCGCAACCACCAATATTGTCAACAGAGTCCCTAGTCAAGAGGTTACCTGCTCACCTGTCCTGTAATATGGATGATGGTGAAACAATGAAAACACTTCCAGTTTCCTAGCACTTCCTCTGAAATCTCTCCTGATTGTTTAAAAGTTCATCACCAGTGAGAAACAGATTCAATTATGCCCATAGACAGTCATTGACTTCACATTTCTGCCTTTCTTGTGTCAATAAACAAACCGAATCTAACTCGCAGTGACACCTCTGGGAATTAGTTTTCAAAGATGGCTAACTTTTTGGAATCATGGCACCCCTTAATGTGTTATTTCAAGCTGTTATATATTACAGCTTATCAAACTGTTTCGGAAAACTTGTAAAATGCTTGAGTTTTGAACTTACCAAGTCCAAGGCAGCTATAAAAATGTTGTAAATTCTGCACGGTTGAAATAAACTTGTCAAAAGGGAGAGAGTCTCATTTGGGAATCAGCTAAAGCTCTGTAACATCTAGTAATTGCTTCTTCAAAAGGAGGAGCCCACCCCTCCACTTTTGATCACTGAATAATACTGAACCACATCTAATTCTTAAGGCTAAAGGGGTAATTATCTAGCTTTTTTAGTTGCGTACAAAAGGTGGTGGTTTGGGCTTTACATAATACACACAGTGTTGTGGGGTTTCTATATGTGGAAAATGTGCAGACCTACCTAGGGGTGTAGGTTATAGCCATGTTGGTCTAAGGACATAGGCAGATATGGTTCTTTGGGTAAATCCAATATCTTTTATTATCAAATATCTGAGTTGGTCTAATAAAAGATATCGGATTTACCCAAAGAACCTTGTCAGACCTACCTAGGAATTTTTATGTTGATTCTATAACTATATTCTCTATGATGATCAACCTGCTGTCAACAATTGGCAGGCTAGTGCTATTATAGAGGCACCTTAAAATTTTATATCAACCCTCTCTCTTGCATCTTGTATGAACTTTGAGCTGCCCCTCCGCCCTCCTCCCCCAGCTGGAGTTCAATGTTACTCTGACCTGGATATGAGGTCTTTATATATCTCAAAGAGTTTTGCAAAATGATCTCAGGACTTTCAGTTTTCTTTTAAATGCCTGTGGATCTGACATCTCTCTCTCATACTGCCTCTGACTATTGAAATTAATGAAGTCAGAGTAATGCATTTGGCCTAAGTTCTCCATATATTTAAGGATCATTACAAAAATTAGGCTCCTGTCTACATAAATGTCACTGGTTAGAAAACATTAAGAATTCCTTTTTCTTTAAATTACAACTTGCAGACACCACATAATCACTTTCTCACATACACAAAACACTTAGATTAGCTGCATCACTATTCTTGTTTCCTTTTAAGAACAGGCAGTGATTTGCATGTCTACATGTGAAGAAAGAGCATGCTCTGAAAGTGAAAACACAAGCTGGTAATTTTGCAGTTTCTCAGCTTCCAAGTTACTAACAAACAGCTCTAATGTGAGAGGGATCCCAAGTTATCAGCCCAAAATAAACTGACCTCCTTTTGTTAGGCATTCAGCATCACTCGTGCCACCCTAACTGTGTGTGAGGGTGATGGAAAACTGAACCAAACCCCAAAAATGTACTCATTACAAACTGGACTGGAAGCTTCCAATACAGCCTGAGGAAAGGGCAGCATGATGCTACTTACCTGGCAGGGGAAATACCATGACCACCACAGTTTTTCTACTGGCAAGGGAAAACCACTCTTTTTGGCAGAGAGTAGTACCCTGACTGAGGTAATGCATATTTAGCCTCCCACTTTCACTTCCAGTGGGAAGATCTTGGCTATATGCCAACTTTATGGAAATGGGAGACTCCTCCTTAGCTTGCTCCTGTGACCGTATGGCTGAAGGCCAGTGAAACTCGGGGGCATCCAAACCCCATGCCTCCGGGCTTGGGCCTGCACGTAGGATGTCCACCAAATAATTTGGAAGCATCTGAAGTCCCAGGCAGGGGTGCAGGATGCCTGCCGGTAGCAGGGCCGTATATGGTTCTTGAATATCTCACAGATTTGGAATTGATTTGGCTGATTTGACTTCGGACATAAAAAAATTTCCTTAAAAAAAAAGGGTGGGGTGGGTTGGGTATTGCTACATGATGCTGAGGCAGGAACCAGATTATGGCTGACTGAAAAGCACAATCCAGTGATGCCCCATATCTACTGCCTAGTAAGGAAGGTGGGATGAGGTCCCCACACTCTCTACTTAAATGGGAGAGAACACAACTTGATGGTGTGTCTGCAGTCCACACTGTAAAGGGCTTCAGGTGAGATGGGCAGCCTGTAGCAGAGAGTAACAGGAGCATTTATGCACAGAACTGCACACAGCAAGAAACAGCTTAAGTGATGCCAAGGTCTCAAATGAGGTCACAGAGGTGATTTTCTTAAATTGTATCACTCCAGCAGGTGATCTCATGCACCTCACATTAAAGCATTTTTCCACAAACCTCAGCACAGAACATTAGACCTCTTTGAAAGTCAAAGGCAAGATGATATCAAGTCCCTATTTTAAGAGATTATCACAACATGATTTACCACAGACAGGTCAAAAAATAAACAGGAAAACCTAAGATGAACTCTTAAAGGATCTCCCACAAACCACCGACATGGCAGAAATAGAAAACAATCATCCAAAACCAACACAAGGTTCAATTCTGAGGCACATTGAAGTACAAGTCACACAATAATCCAGGTGTATAGGTTGTAGCCGTGTTGGTCTAAAGACATAGGCAGACAAGGTTCTTTGGGTAAATCTAATATCTATTACTAGACCAACTCAGTTGGAAAAATTATTCTTTGCAAGTTTTGGGTATCAATACTGAAGGGCGCACATCTGCATGCAGTACGGGGGGCTCCCCCATGTACATGGTAGCACAGAACCTGAGTAACAGACGTCTTAGCCTTTTATCACACCACAAATGCCTAAATTTGTGGGCACGATTCCTAGTCATAGTCCTTCTCACAGCCGATGCCTGTTTGCAAGCTTCAGATACCCAGAGCTTGCAGAGAAGGATTTTTCCAACTATTTGAGTTGGTATAATAAAACACAATGATCCAGGCACTTACTAAATAATGTTACAATTTAATGGGGCTATTTCACCATTTTTTAATTCTGCAACCACACCGGTATAGTAATAAATCATTTTTAACCAATTTGAGTATTACTTTGGCATTATGCTATAGTCCAGAACTGGGGGAGCCGAGGTACCGTAATACCTTCATGAGAGTTCCAGAAAATGTTTCTCAGAAAAACTGAATTGTGCACTGGGGATGGCAGCTTCTATACCATCTCAGGCAGTACAGCACGCACTGTACTGCCATAACCAGTCTTCTGGAACGGCAGGACCAATGAACATAGAAAGCCATAACCTCATAGCCATAAGCACCACTAATTGGAACTATACCTGACTTCAGGTGTGTTCTTCTCAGCAAGCGCTGGATAGGCTCAGTGGTATTTCCCACATCCCCCTGCCCCAGCTCGAAAATCACATCCATGCTGCATTATTATTCCTGAACAAGGAGACATAGAAAGGGTCCTGGACATATTACAAAGACATCACTCCCCTAATTTTGCCCTTCACACACCATTCCTTTCCCTGTCCCCAGTGCTTTTCGGCCCCTCCACATCTGTTCATGAAAGGAAAGGAGATATTTTAGGGTATAAACAGATATTATGTTTGGAGCAGACACAGCTGTCTGATCTGCTTCTGGCATCTAAAGACGTTGCCAGGGCTTCAAGGGCCCAACCCTGTGGGACAACAGCCACAAGAACAATGCCCTGATATGCATACCCTGATACCCCGGGCATGGGGGAGCCCCCCTCTTGCAGATGTGCACCTCGGGAATTCCCCTGCAGGAGGATTCCCAAGGCATATGGGATTGGGCCCTGAACCCCACAAGTCCTTGCCTGCCAGGACTGCTCAGTGCTAGAACTGTTTAGGACCTCATGATGAAATAAAAGGGGGTGAGTCTCTTGTACTATCTGAATGTCCTCTAGGTAACTTTTCACTGGGAAAGGAATTCTAAGTGCTGTACGAACAAATGATACCAAGCCTACTTTTTTTTTTTAAGAAGAAGAAGAAGAAGAAAGGACGGATGATGGCTTTGCAATTAAGGCACTGTCCAGAACTTAAAAAATACCTAGTTCAGTTTGTAATTCTACCACCACCACTCTGGATGACCCTGACTAAATAAATTAACCTCTGAGCTTCAGTCCTCATCTGGAAAATGAGCCTAATAGTACCTCGTTGTTCGTACTCTTTGATTTTCTTGTGCATTTAGCCTTTAAAGTCCTCAGAGTAAGGATTGTATTTTACTGTGTGTTCATGCATTGCAGGAACATGAGACCACGATTTCAGTTGGGGTCTCTAGTAGATCTCTAATACAGTTAATTAAGAAATCCTCCTGAGACCACACCTCATGAAGACTCCATTATATTCCTATTTTTATTTATTTATGCATCAAGAATATATATAGTTATTTCAGTTAGTTCTTTATAAAAAATGAGGCCACATTATTACAGCTCTATATCTACACTGTCTTGATAGCAAATCATCATTTATGATATTGTCACTTGGTGCCAAAATGGCTGTGATTTGTCTTTGTGTTGGAGGCTGGTTTGGATTGTAAATTTTTTTTTTTTTTTTTTTTTTTTACAAGCTTCCAAAACTAGGAGAGTTGAATTCAGATTTAAAAGTCAGTTTGGTTTGCTCTTATAAATAACAGCCTGTTTGGCTCAAGATTTCATATACAGAATGCTCCTTTGCTGCTAGATACTAACAACATAATACTAACTTGTGCAAACTGAACAAAACCTGCTTAAAATTTGGAAGAGATTTTAGAGCTTTCTAGGGAATTTGGACCTCCAGGTGTCTCGACTTGGACTGGGAACCAATCTTATCACAAAGGGAGAGAAGATATAAAGGGGGAACCCTCATATTACTACAATTAAGATTGATCTCCCTAAAGTGGTACTTAGGCAACAAAACTTACTTACAGTGATCTCCAGTAAACAGAGAAGGAAAAAAATTAGTGTATTAAGATTCATGGCCGATCTCTTCCATTGAGCAGGCTATCATTCTCCCTAAGAGGTAGCCATGCTTGTAGCAGAGTGAGATTTCAATCCTTAGGCAGTAAGAGTCTCTAATCATGAGAAACTAATGCAAAGACTGATACAGTTGGTCTGAATCTTGGCAGCCCAAGAAGCCTTGTTAACCTTCCTGGACCCTTTGGTTACACAATTCTTCTATCTTTTTAAAATGTTCTTGAAGGTCTTTGTTTTTAAGAACATGCATCCTTATTATGGCTTTGACAAGGATTTCAAGTTAAATGCTTGTCGACTTGACTTTTGTGGAAACTTAAATCCATTATATTAGCCAAAGTCTATATAGTTTTCATAACAAGAGGTTTAATAGAGTGGAAAGAAACCAACAGAAAACTGCTTGTATGGCCAGGGTAATTTCTACTA
Source organism: Alligator sinensis (assembly GCF_000455745.1). NCBI lineage: Eukaryota > Metazoa > Chordata > Crocodylia > Alligatoridae > Alligator > Alligator sinensis. Next base: position 341,552 of record NW_005841953.1, read on the forward strand.
TAACCATAACTTCTCTAGTTAATCAACACACAGAAACAATCCAGTAGTTAAAAGGGTGAAAGCATATTTCAAGATTTTTTTTATAATTCCACAGAGGAACCTTTTAATTTTTGTGGCTTAAACATAACTCTGAAGAAACTATTTGCTAAGGCTAGATCCAATAAAAGATATGGAGTCTATGAGGCTACTTCCCATAACCATATCCTCATTTTACATTAAACAGTCATTAGATAAATGACAGGAAGCATGGGCGACTGGTCCCTCCCAAGTCTGGGAGGGCTACCATATCGCTGATGGTCCCCCAGTGGCCAACTGCCAAGCCAGCAGCAAAACTGGAAGTGCACTTCTGGTTTCGCAGCTGGTGCTTCCAGGGGGTGCACGGCTGATCTCAGGGTGTACACATGCACCCCCTACGCGTTACCAGTGACAGGAAGCCCTGTCAGCAGAGACTGGAACTGAGGACCCTCCCTCCCTACATGGGTGTTCTACTCATCAGGCTACCAAGTTTTGCTTGCTGTCTCTTTGGCCCCCATGAATATTGTGTTCTCTTCTTGCACAGTAGTACAGCTGCAAAGGGAGGGCTGGAGAATGTCTGTACTAAGATCAGCCTGTAAGTCTAAGGGTTATAGTGCTCTCCTAGAAGGGGAGAAATGTGGGTTTGAGCCTACTAAAGCTGAGGAAACTAAATCCTAGAATTCCACTTCCAGGGAAACTGCTTTAACCAGCATGGTATTATACATGGAAGGCATGCTCCTTCACCTTTTCCTCTTGCCAAGTTTTTAAAATGTTGATGACTGCTGTCAGTGAGTGACCCAATCCTGCTAGCGTGTATAAGGCAGGCTCTAGGAACACTGTGGAATTTGGCCCCTCAGAGGACAGAGGAACTGCTCTACCTATTTTCTGGATCCAGGCGTCAACAGGAGCTAGATGCCTAGCTGCTCAACGTGGGGCAGATCTGGGCGTGGCCAGAAGTAGAACTCTGGGTGCCCAAGTAACTCTAAAGTCAAATGGAAAATTGCCTACTTAGATTGATACCCCCAAAGTTAGGCAGCAGCTGAGTGTGTTGGGGGGGTGGAGCTGGTGGAGCAAGAAAAGGTCTGAATACAACATATTCAGGCATAAAGGCATATTTTGGCCTTTAAAAAAGGACCTGTGTCTTTTCTTGGATGTTATTTGCATCTCTCACTTCAGTTTCCTTTAATGGAAATATACATACATCCACCAACAGGGGAAAAGGATAAAATTCACCCAACATGGTTAAGAAAACCACTGGAAATCGCACAGAAGGAAACCATACAAAAAGAGATTCCCCAGGATTACCGGTAGTATAAAAGCAAATTTAAAAGAAACCAAATGAACAAACAAACATGTGATTACTTCATTGTCACTGGAGCTCTGGCCTAAAAGGAGTATGAGAACAAAGTCCTGTACCTGGAAAATTCATGCACCAGTGTTTTAACCATCAGACTCTAGGATAGCAGGAAAAGTGTATACCATTGACCTCGTACTGACAACTGGGGATGACCTAATCGGCGACCTAATGATCAAAGGGAAGCTGGGTGACAGTGACCATGAGCTGATCACCTTCACCATCTGCCGTAAAGCTGGCAAGTCAGTCAGTAATACAGAAGTCCTCAACTTCAGGAAAGCTGACTTTGACAAGCTAAAGAGGCTTGTCACAGAGGCCCTAAAGGGCCACAACCCAAAGAAGAGGGGAGTTCAGGACGAGTGGTTGCTCCTCAAGGGAGCAATCCTGGATGCACAAGCAAAGTCCATCCCGTCTCAGATGAAAGGAAGCAAAAGGGCACAGCAGCCCCCTTGGCTCTCCAGGGAACTGGCGGACCTCCTGCGTCTTAAAAGGAAGACCTACAAAGGATGAAGGACTGGAACCACCACCAAGGAGGAATACTCTGCTCTGGTCCAGACCTGCAGAGAGCAAACCAGGAAAGCCAAGGCTGTGACGGAACTCCATCTAGCTACAAATATCAAGGACAATAAAAAGTCCTTTTTTAGATATGTGGGGAGCCAGAGGAAAAGCAAGGGCAACATTGGACCCCTGCTAAACCAGATGGGACAACTGACAACTGATGCCCAGGAAAAAGCGAACTT
>NW_005841953.1:344116-345106 GCF_000455745.1 Alligator sinensis
TTTACTTTTCATTCCATCCAGGAAGAGCACACACCAACTGCTGCAGCTTCCTGAGCCTGACAAAGGGTTTTTGAACCCGAAAGCTTGCTTAATAACTATTCTCCAACCATTTGGGTTGGTCTAATAAAAGATATCAAATTCACCCAAGGAACCAACTTGCTAAATGGGCACTTTGCGTCAGTTTTTCACCAGTCCCATGGGACGCCCCTGCTCACTGTGAGTCAGCGAGACCCGGATGAGGGAGATTCCTTGTCCTCCATCAAAGCTGACCTTGTGAAAGAACACCTTGACAGGCTGGATACCTTCAAGTCAGCCAGCTCTGATGGGTTACACCCAAGGGTACTCAAGGAGCTGGCAACCATCATAGCTTAGCCCCTGGCACGGATCTTTGAGAGCTCTTGGAGCTCTGGTGAAGTGCCCGAAGATTGGAAGAGGCCAATGTTGTGCCTATCTTCAAGAAAGGGAAGAAAGCAGATCCAGCAAACCACAGGCCCATCAGCCTGACCTCTATCCTGGGGAAGGTTGTCAACAGATAAAGTGACCCCCGCCACATTATTGTACCAAAAAAGGTTAAGTGACACAACCATCTGTAACTGGTGATGCGGTGGAGGAGTGTGTCCGCAGTCTGACCCACCATGTGAGCGGCGCGTGATCACAATGTTAAGTAGGGTGTGATCACCTGTGGCCACCTAATGGACCACCTGTGGCCACCTAATGGACCACCTAATGGACATGGCTGGCCAGCATGTCCATGTGTTCCACAACTTACCATCAGGGGAGCTTTCTGATTGGCTAAAAATGTTATATAGGGGACCGCACGCCTTGGTGCGGGGTCCCCGGGCTCCGACTCTCGAGACAGACTGATCACCTGTCTTAGGGCCTGGTCAGACCCCTAGGTCACCAGCAGAAGCTGCTCTGGTTGCTCCGAGCGCCATAGCTTACTGCCTCGCAAATCCGGAACGTCCTGTACCTTGTCCTAGCCAGACATTG
>NW_005841953.1:345251-355805 GCF_000455745.1 Alligator sinensis
CCCTCCATTGAAGCTGACCTCATGAAGGAACACCTTGACAGACTAGATACCTTCAAGTCAGTTGGCCCTGACGGTTTATACCCAAGGGTACTCAAGGAGCTGGCAAGCATCATATCTCAGCCCCTGGCACAGATCTTTGAGAGCTCTTGGTGCTCTGGTGAAGTGCCCGAAGTATACCTTACGGAGAACGTGCCCACAATCTTCAAGAAAGGGAGGAAAGTAGATCCAGCAAACTACAGGCCCATCAGCCTGACCTCTATCCTGGGGAAGGTCTTGGAAAAGATTATCAAAGAGGCCATCCTTAACAGACTAGCTGAAGGCAATATCCTGAGGGATACCCAGCATGGGTTTGTTGCGGGTAGGTCTTGCTTGACCAATCTCATTTCCTTTTATGACCAGGTGACCTATCACCTGGACAAGGGGGAAGAGATTGATGTTGTAAATTTTGACTTTAAAAATTCCTTTGATCTGGTATCCCATGATCACCTCTTGGGTAAAGTGGCTAACTGCAGCCTCGACCTCACCAAGATCCACTGGCTGGGGAATTGGCTCCGCGGTAGGACCCAGAAGGCGGAGGTTGACGGGAGCTAAATCATCTTGGTGCACAGTCACCAGTGGGGTCCCTCAAGGCTCTGTCCTAGGGCCTATACTATTTAACATCTTCATCAATGATGTGGGCATTGGTGTCAGAAGCGGACTGGCCAAGTTTGCCTATGACACCAAACTCTGGGGTAAAGCATCCACACGTAAGGACAGGAAGGTGATCCAGGGAGATCTTGACAGGCTCATGAAATTGGCAGATGTGAACCTGATGATGTTCAACACCAAAAAAATGCAAGGTTCTCCACCTTGGGAGGAAAAACCTGCATGCTTATAGGCTTGGCAGTGCTATACTGGTTAGCACTACAGATGAAAGGGACTTGGGGGTCATGATTAACCACAAGATGAACATGAGCCTTCAATGTGATGCTGCGGTTAATAAAGCGAGCAAAACACTGGCTTGCATCCATAGATGCTTCTTAAGCAAATCCCGGGACGTCATTCTCCTATTGTACTCAGCCTTGGTGAGGCCACAGCTGAAGTACTGCATCCAGTTTTGGGCTCCACAATTCAAAAAGGATGTGGAGAAGCTTGAGAGGGTGCAGAGGAGAGCCATGCACATGATCAGAGGTCAAGAAAACAGATCGTATGATGAGAGGCTGAGAGCCATGGGACTCTTCAGCCTGGAAAAGCGCAGGCTCAGGGGCGATCTGGTGGCCACCTATAAGTTTATCAGGGGTGCTCATCAGGATCTGACGGAACGTCTGTTCACCAGAGCACCCCAAGGGATGACAAGATCAAACGGTCACAACTCCGCCGCGACCGATTCAGGCTGGACATAAGAAAGAACTTCTTCACTGTCCGAGCTCCCAAGGTTTGGAATAGACTGCCGCCGGAGGTGGTTCAAGCACCCACTTTGAATGCCTTCAAGACACATTTGGATGCTTATCTTGCTGGGATCCTTTGATCCCTGCTGAGTTCCTGCCCCTGGGGCAGGGGGCTGGACTTGATGATCCTCCGGGGTCCCTTCCAGCCCAAATGTCTATGAAATCTATGAAATTGTCTGGCTTACTTACTTCCAAAAATACTGGAGACTGCTATAAGCCAGCCTTCTGAAAGAAAAGAGCAGCAGCAGAGCTGCCTAACATGTCAGTGGGTAAAGAGTGGTTTGTCAGTTCTGTTGAAAAAATCACCACAGCATATTGCCCTGCTTTGTCCTAGTCTACCCAAAATACTGCCTTAGAGAAAGGGAATCCTCAGTTGCATCCCTGCAGCAGTGCCAAGGAGGGTGATGTGCAGCCAGGGAGTTGCTGCTCTGCATCTTATTCCAGTACATCACAGGATAAATGATGCATTAGGAAACAGTAGTGATTCTGATGGTTTTCCCATGTTTCCCTTTACTTCCCAAGACAATCCCAGTGAACTGCAGCAATGTAGCATGGCTTTAAAAAGAACAAATTGCACTAGGCTAATTTGATCAGTTTTAGTATTCAGTTACAAAATTACTGCCAAGCAAAACATTGGTTATATAAAAAAATATTAGGACTTTACTAAAACATTTGCTGCAAAGGCTTATAAAAATCTTACTTGAAAAAGTGAATTCAAATTGACTTGGATCTGAGCACTGACACATGGGGGGGAAATGTGTGCAGGGATGTCAAAAGACTGCAATTCATCTCGGTTTCATTTAACATCTTATTAATAACCCAGGAGAGGAGTTCATAGGGGCATGAATTCAGTTTGAGGAGGCCACTAAAATGAGAGGTACTCTAAATATCAGTGAAGACAGAGAGAATACAAGCAGACCAAAACAAGCTAGAAATTCAGGCCCTGATTCAAGACAGCTCTTTAGTGCACACTTAATTTATGCAAGTCCCATGAAAGTTTGAGACAAATTCAACAGAAATCTTAAAGCCCTGAGAATGTGGAAACCATTTTTTTGGTCTGCAAAGAGGATCATGATTTGAAATCAATGAAGCTACTCATGGGCTTAAAAGGTAAACCTATACTTAAGCGCTTTGCTGAAACAGGATCTTAGGGGGCAGATAAACACAGGTCTGGTCCAAAAGCCCTCTGAAGTCAATGGGAGTCTTTCACTGACCTCTCATTGTGTTTTCACGAGGCCTCAAATGAGTTTCAGCCTGAAAAAATCCAAGTTAATACATCTAAGAGAAAATGATGTGCTCAATAGAAACCCCACTGCTTGAGTTATTTAAAGCTGGGCAAAGAATTAGGACAATATTCTGGAGGCATCAGTAGGGAACAATCATGGATTGGGAGAGAGAGAGGCAAGATGACTATTAGGTCATTTCCATTACTAACTTATGTGATTGTACACTTAAAATAAATAAGACTAGACTACCTTTATCTAGCTTTAAATAACTCATCTCATTTTTAAATCTAAAAAAAAGATGCAGCTACTACTGGCAAAAAAAATCATTTTTCTTTTAATGAAAGCAGGTATTACAAGGCACAGCTGCAACAGCACCCGGAATACTATAAAATTACATCTAAGTATAGGAATAAGGTTGTATCAAAGAGTTGAGTTGTCTTAAATAACTGGAATTTTTTGATACCTCTCTTAATCCCCATTTATATTAAAAGAGAATAGGTTGTATCTAGAGATGGGCCCAAGCGGCAAAGTTTAAAACTGGATTTGAACTTTGGGCAAGTCTGAAGGTGCTTAGTGAATAAGCAGGAACTTTTAATCTTAATTTTATACTTCTTCAAAGAAGATATTTAGATCCAGTTTTTTTAGTATATCTATATATACTGGTAACACGGAAAGGCTCTAGGTGGGGCATGCTGCTAATTTGGTTAAACTTACCAACCTATGACAAGGTACCAGAACAGATGCAAGGCAAAGGGAAAGGAGTTTTACTAAACAAGGATTCAACATTAGAAGCAGAAAGGCTGTATCAACAGCAGCCACTATAACAGCTCCCAGAGAATGTCCTGGGGTATTATATCTTGTGTTATTGTGTAAATCTGCTTCTACCTAAAAGAGCTGGTGGAGCAAGAAAAGGCCTGAATACAACAAGATCTTCACAGAGCCACCCATCCTAGCCTTCAAACAAGCACCGAACCTCGCCAACCTCATCACCAGAAGCAAACTTCCTCAAGCCCAGAACACACCAAAAGGATCCAGACCGTGCCAGGACAAGAAATGCAAAACCTGCCAACACATCTCCACCACCCCCACAATCACTACACCCCACAACAGAGCCATCAGCATCCCTGCATCTTACAGCTGCGCCTCCAGAAATGTAATATATCTCATCCAATGCACCAAATGCCCTGATGGAAAATACGTAGGAGAGACCAAACAACAACTGTGCACCAGAATAAATGCACACCGGAAATCTATCAAAGACAGAAATACCCAGTTACCGGTGGGGGCACATTTCTCACAGGAGGGCCACTCTCTCTCCAATCTCTCAGTCCTGATCCTCAAGGGAAACTTACACAACACTTCCCGGAGACGAGCCTATGAACTCCATTTCATCAACCTCCTGGATACTAGAGATCATGGACTAAACATAGACATTGGATTTTTGATACACTATAATCCGCCTGGCAACTGACTCCCCAGCCCAGCCCCTGGCTTCTTTATTTTCATTCCATCCAGGAAGAGCACGCACCAACTGCTGAAACTTCCTTATCCTGACGAAGGGTTTTTGAATCCGAAAGCTTGCTTAATAACTATTCTCCAACTATTTGGGTTGGTCTAATAAAAGGTATCAGATTCACCCAAGGAACTTTGTCTGCCTATGTCCTTAGACCAACACGGCTACAACCTACACCCCTGAATACAACATACACACACAAACGGGTGGTTCATACATCCTAGCCAGGAGCAAATAAATATTAATTTTCTAATTTTTTTAAGGGCCCTGGAGGACGCATAGAATGGCCTGGCAGGTTGGATACAGCCTGTGGGCCATATCTTGCCCACCGCTGCTCTAAGCTATAGATGACAACTACAGCTGAGTTCTTTATATACTGCTCAAAGGATTATGGGTAGGGACTGACCAAAATCACAATTTCGCTATTTTCATGGAAACTGTGATTTCAGGCAGGTTCCACAAAACAGTGTGGGCTCCCTGGGGAATACAAAAAATCTTACTGAAAATAAAATGCTGGCTCCCTCTGGGGAGGGAGGCAGTTGCTGGCATGGCAAGATGGCTCCCCTCCACTGCTTACTGGCTGAGAAGGCTGTTCATCATACAGCCCCTCCCCTCACCACCAATTGACAGCGAGGGGTAGGACTGCATGCCAGTCAGCTCTTGCAGCCAATCAACAGTGAGGGCCAGGGCCACTTCCCTCAGCCAATCAGAGGTAGGGGGTGCCCACCATGCTCCAGCTGGAAAAGTGGCTGCCAGCCCTATGATATGCATGCAAACTCAGACAGCAGCCACCTCAAGTTCAGTAGACCCCTAATTATGGGTATTGTGTTGTACAACTGATTCCAGTGGGACAAGACTATTGTTTCATGTTCTGCTGCAATGTAAGGGTAGTGTTTGGCCTCTTCTGGACCACACTTAAGAAGTCTTTGACTAGGGCAGTGGCTCTTACCTGCATTTTCCAGCCCCTTTGTTACATGATGAGTTAGATCACTCCTCTCTGAAGTCCTCGTCAATTCAGAGGGGCAGCTGCCAGCCCTCAGGTAAGCATACAAGACTAACACTACACTGTCTTCAGAAGATGAAAAAAGCTAAGTTCTGAGAGTGATCACAGGTCCCCACAGGGAGAGAGCTGGGTTTGTATAATTCATTTGGAGGGCTACAAGCAGACCCACATCTTTGATTCATTTTTTTCTCCTGAAAATAAATCCCTGAAGGTTTCCATTTCCTAGCCCTTTCTCCATCAAGTCATGTAGCCTTTGTTTACCCCAGTTCTTCTATTCTGAAGCCGGAGCCTGCTGACTGACAACAAAAGACTTGGAATGAGAGTATGCGGGCACTCCTGCTTGACCTAAACTATGCCAAACCACAAAACCGACTGCTGGAAAGTTACCTTTGAATTATATTTGTTGAAATAAATTTGTTGTGTGTTACAGATTTTCAAATTTCTTAAAGAGATTCCCTTGCAGATAAATGGTGACAACCACTGGAACTGTATTTCCAGGGATTCTCACAACACTTATATTTTACACGGAACATATTTCTGTAGTAAAACTGAAACACCGACCAGTAGTTCACCAAAACCTTATCAACTGACTTGACAGATAGAACTTAGTCCTTCTATGATCCAAGATATATAGTAAGTATATATCACAAGATATATAGTAAGTGACTGGACTTTAACTGAGACCTTCAGAAACTGGGCCAGACTGAAGTTGGCCCAGTGAAGCAAATGACTCAGTTGAAGCTAACTGGCATAGTTCTGCCAATGGGGCTACTTTAATTTACATCAACTCATGATCTGGCCCACTAGATACTTTAGTAGACAGACTATGGTAATTTAAAACATCATGATAAACATTAGAAAGTCAGGCAGACAGCTACAAAGCACATCCTTTTCTAAATATCATGTAATTATGTAGCATGCTGATCTTCAACCAAGGTGCTGCATTAACCTCTGTCCCTGCCGTTATGAAGAAGGTTTCTCTTGGCTGTGGAGACCTGGGGGAAGTAGCTTTATAAGGTTTAGTGAAAAGACACTTTACATGTTATAGATTTTACAATTGCTAAATTCTGAGCCTTGTAATCTACCTTCCTCCACCAACTTCCCCAGCACCAGCCTTCAGTAGTTACTGTCACTCTGTCTGCTTCCTGCAGGAAGGCCTGTCTTCTTTAGCAGTCTAATGACTCACCCCCTACTATAGCAACTGGCATGTTCCTCCAGGTTGCACCACAAGCTCCAGTGGGGAAGATTTCAAGGGTGACACCAGGAAAATCCATGTCCTTGGAGAACTTTGCAGTAGCTCAGAGTGCACAGCACCAAGCCCAAAGCTCTTTGAATAAAAATCTGAGTTCTTGCAATCCAAATGGAGTCCTTCATTATTGCGTAGAGCTCTGTGCATGAAACACATGCAAGCTCTCCAATTTGCTCTGCCGAGCACCCCATGCCAGTACCAAGCAGTACCAAGTGGTGTGCCAACCCCCGTGTGCTCTCAGGGTAGCTTTTCTTGCTGCTGTCACTCAGTGATATCCTTTTAAGGGTACTGTGAGGTGCAAGATGGTGAGCACAGTAAGAAATAAATAAGTTTTTGAAATGAGGTGCTGCTAAATTCAGAAGAGTGATGGAAGTACAACTACTAATTTTCCAAATATATTTTAACCATGAGCTGTCCAAAGAACACATAATCTAAGTTTATTTATGACTACTAAATAAATACTGAATGACACTTCTTTTCTCAATATAGTGAAATAAATCTATTAGAAGCTTGCCAATGCTGTCATGAAGATGACAAATGAGACTTTGAAAAACATCTAATCCATCCCACATTTAAGTCTTTTGAGATCAAACTAGTCTCCACTGTGATACAAAGTACAAGGGAGACAATTCACTGCAAACACTTCCTGAATTTATGAGGACTCCTCTCTTTCTACTAACAAAAAGCATTCAATACAGCAAGTCTCACTAACTTCAATAGATTATTTGACTAAATAAAGGGCTAAGTTCTGTAAGATTTGCCCATATGTGGGGGGAAGTGCTTCTTTTCAGTACAAAATCTCTGACTAAGGAAGCATAATGAAGCCTGTGTTTAAAAAGTATTCACAATGACTGTTCATCGTAAAAGCAATGTAGGCCGCATCCACACGTGAGTGGACATTTGGTTTTCGGGGACAACTAGCAGCAGCTTGCCTTGTGCCGCTGCTTGTTGTCCCTGGAGAATGCCTGTGCCACGCACCCTCTGGTGTGCGGCAGGTTACCCTAGGTGGGGTAGGGGAAGCACTGTGTTGGCCCCAGCAGCTTTACTTGGGTTCCTGGGGCTGCAACACTGGCAATCCTGATGTGCAGAGCCTGGCCAGCAGCCAGTGTGGCTCCGGCTGGCCAGACTCATTTTGAGCGGTGCATGCTGCCCACATGTGAGCCACTCCACTTTATTTTCTCCTGCGTTGCTCCCTTGCCCTGTAGAGAACAAATGAACATGTGGTATGTGGCGCATGTCTGTGGCGCCACATAGTGTGCAGCCACACTTGTCTGGACGCAGCCATATTGTTTATCCTGAAAACTGACAGAAAACAAAACCTGAACTGTAATTTGCTAATTCAACACTGCTTTGCCTTTTAACTTAGATCCCAATGGGCCATTTTATATAGTACTTTATTATCTGCATTACAAAATGCTACTATTTAAACCTAAACTATTCTATAGAATAAAAGGATGATATGTCATTTGTTCTGTACGTGTTGGCAGATTTATTTTAATACCTGCTTCCTCATATATATTCAAATACTATGCCTGCGTCTTTTTAACAATCACTAGAGAACCCCAAGTATGACAGCTTTGTTGTCATCATAAACGGATGCGTCTGTGCGACCGGTGAGTCAAACAACTACAAAGCTTTGATTGCACAAACATAAATGAATGAGATAATTAAAATCTGACTCCTAGAAAGAAGAATCTGGTGTTTGTGATCCCAGATCAATTTTACTCCCAAGGTACCTCATGATATATTGTGAAGACTGATCACTAATCCACTCTAAAGCTCATAGCACAATATTATTATTATTTTTTAACTTAGAAGAAATCTATTTCCCAGAAGCCTCAGATGGGCGAAAAGCAAATGCTAAAAAAAAAAATTAAGACGTCTCATATACCTCAAAAAAAACAGACAAGCCAAGACTTTCATTCTAATATTATAAAAGCCTAAATCTGTCTGTCTGTCCATAACTTTATTCGCACTCTGACTGGTTGATGGAAACAGCCAACTGGAGTGCTCCAAGTGTGGGGGAGTGCCACCATGATTCCGAAGGTGCGCTGAGGACCAGACAGAGGGCGGGGGCTCCCCCACCCCACTCACTGCAAGAGGCAGAACAGCGGCAGCATGGGGTGTTAGGTCGCAGCACTCCATCCCAGCCCTCCCCCCCGCCCGACATTCTTGACAGACAATTGGCTAGTTCCTTCATAATTAGTTCAGCTTTCGTCAAAGTGGAATAAGACAAAAAAGCATCCCCCAAAATAACTATTTCTTCAGATTCTGCTTCTGCTGCCTTAACTTCCTCTTATTTCTAATGGACTCTTTCTAACAGTCCCCTTACCAAGAGAGACACTTCCTCCATAACTATATCTTACGCATGGATGTCTTTTTTTGCCCTCTGAGTAGCATGGCCTGGAAAGTCTTTAATATGTCACCGGTTTCTTGCTGTACGGAGCCCTCCACAATTACCAGAAGCCATGTCCCTGAGGTTCACTTCACAATTGATCTAAGAAACACATCCTGAGAAATATGAGAAGTCTTAATTCCCACTAAAGTCAATAGGAATTGAAGATGCTCATCCTCGCACAAGAACACACCTTTATCTGACTGAAGTTTGTTATAGCTGCCAAATCGTTACAGACTTCAAGCGTAATATGAGATGTCCAATGAAGTGGCCAAAATGCAGATTTTTTCTGTCTCTGGCTCCAAGGATTACAAACTAGGTATGCATTCCCTATGCCAATCAGTGCTGGTACAGTGTGTATCTGAGAGATGCAATATAAGAATCAGCATTTTTGTAACAAATAATTTGTTTAGAGGCAAACAAAACCTTTAGGATCAGTATGCATCATAGAATTAGTAGTGATTTAATTCCCAACTTTTGCATGCATGATAATTAGAAGATAACTAAAGCCATGCATTGCATTTCTATTGAGAGAATTGCCATTCTCCCAGTAGAGATGACAAGTGCAGAAGCGTTCACTGAATTTTTCTTTCTGAGAGAACATGTTCCTTCTGAGAGAAGACCTTCCAGATCTCAAATTTGAAAGATCTCCCTTGCAAGAGAGTTTCTCTTGTAAGAGTGAACACTTGTACGCGCCTCTCCCAGTCTGGTTTGGGAGCAGACGGGTGTTTCTTAATTGTTCTTCTGCTCAGCTCCTGGCTACCAGGAGCCAAGCAGAGGAGCAGCCACTCCTTGGCTCCCTGCCTACTCCTCAGACTGGAGTCTCCAATCTGAGGAGTGGGTAGGGCAGGGGCGGGCAATTATTTCAGGCGGAGGGCCACTTACCCAGTTTTGGCAGGCTGTCAAGGGCTGCATGTGTAGCCCCGCCCCTTGACAGGTGCCCCACCTCCTGGTCACCATCTTGCGACCAATATCCCAATGTCTTGGGACCAATGTCGCAGGGCCAGCGCTGGTGGGGCCCAAAGCAGGGTGCAGGCTGGCAGGGGTCCATGGAGCTGGGCTGGACTGCATCAGCAGGGAGAGGGGGGAGCTGGCCCAGCTCCATAGAGCCCCTGCTAGCTCACCCCCTGTTGGCTCCTGCCCCCCGGTCCTGGCCCCCGCCAGCACTGACCCTGGGGGCACCAGTGCCGGCTCCCCACCCACTCACACCCAGTGCCCACCAGCCCACAGTACAGGGGAGAGGCAGCGTACAGCCCTGACCCCCTGCTTGCCAGCAGGGAAGAAGCTGGTGCTGAGCACAGTGAAAAGCAGTCCCTCACTCACCCCATGGCTGGTGCTCGCAGCCCACACGGGGCTGTCTGGACCGGGCACAGACAGTCCTAGGTGGGCTGCAAGCAGCTGCAGCATGGGGCATCAGCCACATGGTGAGCGAGGGGCTGCTCTCCCCCGTGCTCAGCACCAGCTTGTAACCTGGCCCCGCTGCCAGCCTTGCAGTGGTGCTGGGTTACAAGGTGGTGCTGAGTGGTGGGGGGGAAGCAGCCCCTCACCCACCCCATGCCTGCTGCCCCATACTGCAGATGCTCGTAGCCGGCCTGGGGCTGCCTGTGCCTGCTCCAGACAGCCCCGCATGGGCTGCGAGCAGCTGCAGCAGGGAGCACTGGTCATGGGGCAGGCAAGGGGCCACTTTTCTACACGCAGGGAAGGAGCCCAGGGAAAAGCTGAGTGCTGGGGGAAAAGCAGA
>NW_005841953.1:355841-358991 GCF_000455745.1 Alligator sinensis
GTCGGCGGCCTGCCCGGGGCTGCCGGCGCCAGGCCCAGCCAGCCCCACATGGGCTGTGTGCAGCTGTAGTGCAGGGCGCTGGCCATGGGGCGGGGAAGGGGCCGCTTCCCCCCCCCCCCTACACACTCCTTCCCTGCCCGGGGTCTCCCCTGCCCTTCCCCTCCCCTTACCTGCAGTTCCAGAGCGGGGCAGCCACATGCTCCCAGGCCAGAAGCCCCGGCTGGGGCTTCTGGCTGGAGGGTCGGGCCGGGTGGGCCCCGCTGTTGTTGGAGCCCACCAGGCTTCCCCTGGGTCCTACTGCCCTTGGTTCCTGTCATTTTTGACAGGAACCAAGGGCAGAGAAATATTAATTTTCCAAATGTTTTTAGGGGCCCCGCGGGGTAGGGGGTTTGCTGCATTACTCTTGGAGCTGTACAGAGAAGCAGCCCCCCACTGCTCCACAGACCAGAGTCCCCAGTCTGAGGAGTGGGCTAAAGACTTTGCCCCACTGCTCCAGTCCTCCCAGGAATGAGAGAAGCAGGGCAGCCGCTACTCCCCAAGCTTCCCCCAGACCAGGATCACCCTTATTTCAGGAAGGCGCAAGGAGCAGAGGGGAATGGGCAGTTGCAGGCTGAATGCCTGTATTGCTCTCATTCCCGGAATCATTTCTAGCAGTGGGAATTTTCCACTGCTAGAAATGAGAGACTGTCCATGGCCTTAAAAGTAAGGACCATGATCCAAAATATAGCTCTTCTAAAAGTTGGCAACATGTTGTCTCAGCCAGTATTATTTCTCGGACTTGTGACAAAAAAAAAAAAATCCTTACATTACAGTCTGCTCTTGTCTCACTGCAGTGCACTCTAGCGCAACTTTGTTGCTGTGCAAATAATATAGATCTCTGGAAACAAGAGACCTCAGATGGAGTTTGTTTATTAGAAATACTCCATGTTTTCCCTCAGTGATTTGTAGCACTTTTTATTATTACTTTTCAGAAAAATTTGGAACGAGGGAAAAACAATCTTCCCTTTAATTTCCAACAACTGAAGTCCCCGCTTCCACCCTGTATGAAAGTGGGTTATTCCTCTAATAGAGATGGCTTTTCTCTTTTTTTTGTGACACACCTGAAGTCTGCCAAACTTCTAAAGAAAATTAAAAGGGCCATTACATAAATTCATTATACAAACAAATATGTTTTCAGTTTTTCTGCTCATTAAAACTATCTAAGTTTTACAGTTACCATTTGACAGTTGGGCTTAAGGCATACAAAAATAGCTCCAGACCACAGGGCAGCTGCCAATAGACTCACGGTATGAGCAGCCCAGGCTCTGTGGCAGGTGACAGGGGCCTGCCCAGAGGCCAGGCTGCTTGTAGCAGGCAGCTAGCCGCAAGGCTGCAAGCGGCTGCACCGGGGTCCAGAGCCCCAGCCTGACTCATTGCTGGCAGCAGCTGTACACATGCCTCAGGGAGCACGTCAGAGATGGGGCTGGGCTGCACTGCCACAACAAGGATCAGCTCTTCACGGCTCCCCCGCCATCCATCCCTGGCACACCAACTTCTTCCAAATCCAGGATGGGGGGGGTTTCAGAACTCAGCCCAAAAACACTGCTGACCCCTGCACTACACCAATAAGAGAGAAAAAAAGTATATGAGCATCCAAAGGGTGACATTTGTACTGGTATTTTTATTGGCAGACAAAAATGTGGATTTTTTTCTCCTTTACTCCAGATAACTTTTCCATATTTGTACAGTTACCTGGTCTTCACTTTACTGATTTTTCCCCTACATTTCTTTAGATATATCATGAACTCAGAAATTCCCGCATTAAAAATAATGTAGTGCTGTACACTGAGGATTATAATATTTAAAAAGATAAGGAGCATACATTTTTGTGAAAAAAGCTGAGACTCCAATTGCTGTGAGGTTGCTGAAAGAGATGATATAGATTTAAGTCTGTGATATCATAGTACACTGATGACACAAAGCTCTGTCCTTCTTCGTTTCATCTCAGCATTGCTTACTTCTTAGTTACCAAGCTCTCTAGGTGGCATTTATATTTAGATGAGGCAGAGGAGCTGAATACGTGGGGGCCTGAGGGCCCTGGCCCTCTCTCAGGAAAACGGCTGTCACCTGAAATTCACAAAACTTGTCACATGTCCATCATCCTAACCCCCGTGCCCCCGCCCCTCCCAGCCAAAAATAAAAGTTAGAGCTTACGGGACGAGCCATTTAGTGGAAAATACAGCTCTGGACATAGTTTGACTGATATTGGGCATGTCTACATGAGACACTACATCACTAAGCGATGAGCTACAACACAGTAGCTCACTGCTATGGCGACGTAGCATCGGCAGGCACGAACCGTGACACCAAAACTACTTCACAGTAGCAACAAGCTACTGAGCAGTACAATGGGAAAAAACCCATGCAGCATCGGGATGTGCAATAATGCCGGTCACTGAGTAGACAAGGTTCCTTGGGTGTGTCATGACCCAAAAGGCATGATTGTGTGTGTGTGTGCTTCGGCACCAGAATTATCCCTGTCAAGTTGCAGAGCATTGCACGGGAGAGTTTCCTGTAGCAGAGGAAACCCCGGTGCAGGGACCAGTTTCCCGCCTTTTCTGCAGCTTCTTTTGCAGAGTGCATTGCTCGAGTTGCAAGAGGAATGCACGGTGCAAAAGAGTTCCCGCCACCGGTATGCAAATTTGTTCCCCGTGATTGGCTAGTGCTAAATTATTCACACGTGGCGGCTAATTGGCCTGTTAGCCATATAAGAGGCTTGAGCAGTTTCCGCCCAAGCCGAAGAGGACTCCACATCCATCTCGTGGGGACTCTGGGTACACGGCAGGGTAATAGAAACCCTGTGTGAGATCCAGAGGAGCGTGGCGGCCTGATCCACCGCCCACCTCTTCCCGTCTTCGAACGCAACTCTTATAAGACATATTTACGAATTCTACTTTGGTGGCTCGTTCACCCAGAGCATCCGGAGCTCTGCACCGTGGAGCCTAGCAACCTCCATGAGACCGTCTGTGTTGTGCCTACACCGCTGCCATCTCGGTGTAAGTAAACAATCTTTTAAACTACCGCTACGCGTCCATGCCTAATTCCAGCTCGACGGCCTTCCCTCTCCGCCCCGGCGTGCCCGGGCTGTTGGCCACAGCCCGCGTGCAGCAC
>NW_005841953.1:361817-365125 GCF_000455745.1 Alligator sinensis
ATGGTTGGAGAATAGTTATTAAGCAAGCTTTCGGGTTCAAAAACCCTTCGTCAGGCTCAGGAAGCTGCAGCAGTTGGTGTATGCTGCAGCTTCCTGAGCCTGACGAAGGGTTTTTGAACCCAAAAGCTTGCTTAATAACTATTCTCCAACCATCTGGGTTGGTCTAATAAAAGATATCAAATTCACCCAAGGAACCTTGTCTGCCTATATCCTTAGACCAACACCGCTACAACCTAAACCCGGTCACTGAATAGTCATTTAGTAACAACTGCATAGTCTGGCACACATGTAGAAGTGCCCCCTGAACTGCAGTTCCAGTCCAATTTACACATTAAATTGGAACATTTTATAAACAGTGTAGAGACACCCTTATTTTAACTAGATAACTTGATAAAATTCTGTTTATGCCATTCACAGGCCCTTAAATTTGATCACATTCAGGTGAATATATTATCTAAGATGTTGCAGTTTATCTAATTTCAAAGCTATGAACCCAAACTCAAACCTAATTCTGAAGAACAAGAGGAGTGGGTTACCTAACACTTCATATTATCAAGCCTCGAGTGCTTTTTTTCCCCAACACTTACTACTTGGACAATAAATTAAGTTAAAATTATCCATGCCTCGGGCACAATTTAATTCTGGGCTTTGATTACTTGCAACGTTAAGAATGGTTTTTAACTTTTTTGTAAATAATTTTTAAAATATGAGAGATCATAAATCTGTTTTTGTATCCATACATTCTGTATGCTTCCCCGCCTAAAGGAAACACAACTATTGCTCAAGTCCAAAGCTTTCTGGGTCCCCTTGCAAAAAGAAATCTTGGCACAACTACCTTTGGCATTTATATTTTTACCAAAAAAAGGGGGAAGGGAAAGGGGCAACATTTTTAAAAGTGCCCAGTATCATCTGCCTAATTCTGCTCCCAGTAAAGACAGTGTTTAAATTTTCTCTTGATCTCATGGAGAACAGAATTATGCCAGTGCTTTTGAAAATTCTATTGTAAAATAATAGTAAGCTAGATACTCACAAACCTATACACACGTTATATTTGCTTTTTAACCTTTGGGCCCCATTCATTTGTGAAGATCTGGCGCCCTGTAGACTCTGCAGACATGCATTGATTCCATCATTTTTACCCAGGCAAAAACCTCACGCTACTCAATAAAATACAATTAGCTGGCAAGCAGATTGATATCGCATTCAGTTAATTGGGACAATTGCCAGGGAATAGATGCAACGAGTATTTCAAAGACCCTAAGCAGACAATTAATGGCACATGTTGCCTGTTAAAACAGCATGCTTTCTGAGCTGATTGCAAGCTTATTTACAGTCATCAACAACACCCAGTATACACTTTTCACTGTGCACCTTCTCTGCCCACAACAGAAAGCTTTGCTGTGACATTACGGCTGATAAACGAGTTAATACTTTCCTATTATGCTCTGCCCTCACTCTCACTTGAGCTCTGATTTTGCCATCTGTTACAAGCACTTTTGGCTTAGTGCCCAAAGGTCAGGAACAAAATAACCCATTCAGCACAAAGGAAGGCACGATAGAACAATGGGAGAAGAAGGCTGAGATTTACAGGTTGCAGGTGTGTACATCTAGATGAATTTGTCCATAGTTAAACTGCTACACCCGTAATTACTAACCAGAACCATACCAAGTGTCACTAGCTGCAGCAGCATGCAGTTAAGAGATTATTACCAGATTATTAGCTATACCCTGAGTGGATACAAAGCACTGATTTCAGGCTCTAACCAGCCTCTTCTGCTGCCCCTAGCCAGGCAGTGTCATGGTAAAGAGCTGCTATCTGAGCAGAGCTTTCTAATTAAAAAGACTTAATGCTTTGCACAATGGTTATTTTTCAAGTTCTGCATGAAATAAAAATGAATATCTCCCAGCACAATGTTTTCCTCTGAGCCCTTGATAATTAGGGCACTCGCTTAATTTTCACATTTTCTGTTTCTACAGGGGTGTGCGCCAATTAGGAAAATTCGATGGCTTTCCTGCCTCTCGAGTTCTTGAAAAATCCATGAAGCCAATGCAGAGCTGCCAGAGAGTTCCATTTATTTTACAACAAACATTAAATATTAAGATACCTATAAAAAGAGATGGAGTAAGAGCTGTATCAGTAAGAGATAGTAAGAGCTAGTATAGGGCAGAGACTACATAATCATGAGTGGTATACATCCCATTCTGACCCCAACCCACAGAGGATATGGCTCGGTTACAGCTCACAGCTGGTTCCTTAGCTCTGGTTGTACAGGTAGCAGCTTTTGGAGGCGATACCTCTCATTCAGTTCCTAGTAGCCAGGAGGATAGCCGTCAAACCCACACTGCTTAATACCACTGTATTTGGACACGTGCAGGGGCAGGAGGAGGTTTTTCACATTTTGTGATATCAGACTCAGTTACAGAGAATCACTTGTGAAATGGGTGGTGCAAATCTCGGATGACTGACACCCAGTCTAAATACTGGTCTAAATCTCCCCTTTGCAACTGCAATGCTGAACAGCCCTGCAGCTTGTGGTATTATCTTGCCATTTGGTTGTTCATATCTGCCTGTCCTGTGTACACTCTACTGTCTCAGTATGCTGCTGTGGGAAATCCCATATCAGTCTTGTCACATGCACAGCACAAAAATAGGGCAGAACCTAATTTTGTGAAACAAGCTCCTGCTCACCACTGTATTTAAGCATGCACCTAATTTTAAGCATCTAAGCACCGCTACTAAGGTCCTATACTTAGCATCATGAAAAAAGCTTAATATTTTGTTGAATTGCGATCATAAGCCATAGGAAATTCTAGCCCACATAGCTAAAGTTGAGTAAAAAATATCAGGATTTATGCCCCTCAAGAAATTCCAGTATTTCACATTTGCTTTCCTCAGAACATATGAAATACAGAAACAAAACAGTTCAACTTTCCATAGAGAGAATGTTTTAGTGAAATAAACTGAATTTTAAAAGTTTTGCATTTAGTCAGCCTAAAAGTCCCAAAATGCCTTGTAAGAATTGCACTCTGGGTTTCTCATGCCCTCATTCTTTCCTATAGACTAGTATCCCTAGCTGGGTTTCATTATGCACAGTGACATCCTGTTAAATGGATATAAAGGAAGTAAAGTGTGTGGGTGTGGCCCACATAATACATTGAGAGCTGCAAGCATGGCCCATTATGGCAAATAGGTTGAGAACCACTGATCTAGTCTGACTTATAAATTACAGAACACAGGATTTTCCTGAATTGCTTCTTGCCTGAACTCAAAGGGCATCTTTACACATGCTGCGAGGAGTGTGTGTGTG
>NW_005841953.1:365706-381679 GCF_000455745.1 Alligator sinensis
GGGGAAAAATCGGGGGGACTTTAATTACAGGAGATCCAAGAACTACTCTAATTAAAGCACCTGAAGCATCTTGTGTATTCAGTATCTCACACGCCAAATGGCAGTGGTGCTTTAACTAAATCTTGTTCAATGAGCTGTAGTAAAAGTGCCCTGTTGGCGCAGTACAGGATAGGGCTGCAGACCTTGGTGGCCTTGTGCTCGTCTGAACTGGACCATGGGGACGCAGGCTCACCTGATCCAGACACTCCATCGTCACCCAATTCTTTCCTGCCATGACTTGATGTTCAAGAATACTTTATCAGGAAGATGGTCAGTTCTGCCATGGATTGACTCAAATGCACCAGGCTTGGTACTTCTTCTGGGACTCCCACTCCTCCTGTACCCCCATCCATGCACCACCCAAATATTAAAGCATCAGTCTCGCCCTTAGACCTCAATGAGTGACCTCTTTCTTTTCTTTGAACGTATAGGCTCGTGCTTGCCTTAAGCCTGTCTCCAAGGTATGATGGCCACCACGGCCCTAACCGTCATCCTGTTGGAGCATCGTGAATGTAAGAAGAACTAAAGAACACAGGACATGTAACGTGAACTCAAGTAAGTCTCTCAGTCTTTTGGGCCTTCCAGCTTACAGGGGGAGTCTTTTTGCTGCAGCGCACTAGGCTCCAGAGGGCGGTGGAGTTTCTCCCCTTCATGCAGGGCCTGTTCTCTTCCAACATAAACAAGGAACAGAAAAGGACCCTGACTGGGCTCACCTCTCGGCAGTGCAAAGGCCCCCAACCCTGGACACTTCAGTGTCAGCCCAGCATCTCCCAGTGGGGCCGGAGCACACCTGGATGCAGGTCTCTTCCTGGCCCTAACTAACTATGCAGGCTCAGGTATGGGAGCTCGGCTTTAATCCAGCATCTCTCCCCTTAGCCCAGCCTGTCACTGGTTCCTCCCCTCCTTAGTCCTGGGGTCAGGGGCCAGCCTAACCAGCTAGCTCCCCACTGACAAGTCCCAAAGAAAAAAAAGGAAAAAAACTAGAACCTTAATCAGAGCACGGCCACCCCTCACACCAGCTCATCTCCTGGTGAGGCTTCCTGCCAGCTCCTCCCACTTCTGCTGTAGGCCGGCATCCCCTGGCTTACTGGAGCTCCTCCAAACTCTCATGCTGGAAGGTAGCCAGCTCCCCTTCCTGCAGAGTTTCTCCTCCAGTGTCCCGGTGTTCCTGCATTGCTGCTCCCTCCTGGAGCCTGTTCCGCCAACTTTCCTTTCACAGAAGCGGGCCAGAAATACCTGAGCAGATGCAGGGCGATCCAATCCGGACCTAACAGCTGCTAATAAAGCATGGATCCTGCAGCATCTTCTGTTCTTTCGGCATTGCCAGCTCCAGTGAGTCAGGTGGGTCTTTTCCTTCAGCTGCTGCAGGTTCAAGCATGGCTTTTCTCCTCTCTTCACACACCCCCTCCACCATTTTGAAGTGTGAGGATGCTGAATACATGAGACATGGAGGCTGCTGAAGCGTATTCATTAGCACGCTCCAGCGGACTCAATTGATCGAGTCTGCTCTGATGCGCTGTAATAACATCCAAAAGGGACCTGGGGGTGACAATTGACCAGAGGATGAATATGAGCTGCCAGTGTGATGAAGTCACCAACAGAGAAAATAGAACTGTGGCGTGCATCAGCAGATGTGTCGCCAATAGATCCAGAGAGGTGCTCCTCCCCCTCTGTTCTGCATTAGTGAGGCCACAGCTGGAGTACTGTGTCCGGTTCTGGGCACCACACTTCAAGAAGGATGTGGACAAGCTTGAAAGGGTGCAGAGAAGGGCCACCCACATGATCAAGGGTCTGGGGGATAGGCCTTATGAGGAGAAACTTTGGGATCTGGGTTTGTTCAGTCTGAGTAAAAGAAGGCCGAGGGGTGACTTGATAGCTGCCTTCAAATATTTCAAGGGAGAACACCAGGATCTGGGAGAGCAACTTTTCAGAAAAACACCCCCTGGGAGGATGAGGACCAATGGGCACAAGCTAGTCAGGGAAAAGTTTAGGCTAGACATACAGAAAAACTTCTTTTCCGTACAGGTAACCAAAATCTGGAACACTTCTAGCAGAGGTGGTGCAGTCGCCATCCCTGCCGGTGTTCAAGACGAGGCCGGACAAGCGCCTCGTTGAGCTCGTTTGAGCCCATTACCTCCTGCCCATGGCAGGGAACCAGACTTGATGATCTTACAGATCCCCTCTGGTCCTTCTTTCTATGATTACAATGCATCGGAGCAGCATCCCCGCACATGTTCAGGCACCCAAATAATATCTCTTTTAGAAAAGCATCTGAATCCTGATTTAAAATTTCCAGTGACAGAGAATCCACTACAACTTGTGATTAATTGTTTCAATGGTTAATTATTCTGAATGTTAATTATTCGTGTCTTATTTAGTCTGTATCTTGGAATAACTTTGCTTCCTATATTAAGAAACCCCCTATCAGATTTCAGGTCCACCCTTGGTAGGTAAGTAGAGTGTAATCAAGTCCCCCTTAGCCTTCCTTGATCAACTAACTAGACTGAGCTCCTTGCACCTTTCACTGTAAAGCTTGCTCTCCAGTCATTCTCATGACTCTCCTCTAAATCCTTTTCAACTTCCAACATCCTTCTTGAACTGTTGTCACAAGAACTAAACACAGTATTTCAGTAATGGTAACACCAATGCAAATTACATAGGTAATGTAACTTCCATATTCCTAACATGATATTCCCCTTTACACATCCAAGGATTACAATAGACTATTTCCATATGTCATGCTGGGAACTTAGGTTCAGCAGATCATCCAACATGATTCTCAAGCTCTTCTCAGAGTTACTGCTTCCTAGGATAGTGTCCCATATTAATAGAACTTGTACTCTTTATTCTTAAATTATAAGCTTTACATCTGGCCATATAAACAGTACCATATGCTTGTTTCTAGCCTAACAAGCAATCCAGATCATCCTGTAACAGTGAACCCTTCACTTCATTATTTGCCACTCCCCCAGTGTATGTCATATGAAAACCTTAAACATCATTAATGGTTTTGCATTTTATTCCACATCATTCATTAAAAAGCCACCCCTTCAAGACCAAGCTAGAGACATACCTACTCCTTTTTACAGTTATATTTTGAGACCTGCAAGATAGCCCGTTATCAATCCATGTAATGTGCATCAAGTTGATTTTTATCCATCTAAATCAAACTGTTGTGCAGTACCAAGCCAAACAGAAGACTAAGTATACTGCATCAGCACTCACCTTCATTAATCAAGCTTCTAACATCATCAGAGAAAGATAATGTTAATCTGGTAAGATTTATTTTCCATAAAACCAGGTGGACTGGCATTAATTATATTATCCTCCTTTAATTCTTGACTAATCCAGTCCCAGACATACCATTATTTTGCTGTGATCAATGTCAGACTGACATGCTTATAATTACTCAGGTCACTCCATTTACCCTTTTTAAACATTTGCACAACATTAGCTTTCTTCCAGTCTGCTGGGTCTTCCCCAGAGTTCTAATGACATTATTACAAAATCCACAGCAACAGTCCAGTGAACTACTCGGCCAGCTCTTTTGAGATTTAAAATGCAAGCTGTCTGAATCTGCAAATTTAGAAGTGTCTTGACTATAGCAGCTGGTATTTAATATCATTCTGACATGAGCCACCCAAACAAACTGTATTACATGTTAGGCAGAGGTAATTTCATGATGATTTGGTTCAAAAGGAAATAACTGCTCAGTTCAATCAACCAAACTCTTTCAAATGAGGTCAAAATGATCTGAAATTGCTCTGATTTTCTGAACCTCATCATTGGAAACCCCTCGCAGTCGAGGATGATGTCTTCCATGACTGCCTTATCTGTGGTTCCAAAGATGGCTGACAAGGCCAATCCAGGATTGACAAATTCTATTGCACCTTGGGCATGTGTTTTCATACAGAGTGGCTGGCTCTGGATTCTTGGTTTGGTCCATGAAACACTGTTTCTGCAACCTTCACTTTTCCATCTCCTGTTGTCGTCATGGGGTTTCAAAGTACTGAGAACTTTGCAGTAGACTCTTCCTCCATTTGGGGTGGTCCTAGGTGATAGTCTCCCATGAGTTGATGTTGATGTTGCATTTTTCAAGTTGGCCTTGAAGTGCTCTCTCTGCCTTGGCTGAGCTGGGAGAATAAAACTTGCTTTGAGAATCTGGAGTTGGACATCTGGATGACATGCCACATCATCCACGCGAAGGTGATGTCAGACAGTCATCACCTTGATGCTCGTGTTGTATGCCTGTGAGAGGACACTACCATTGATGCATCTGCCTTTCCACTGGATTTGAAGGATCTTCCTCAGGCAGTGTTGATAGTAAATCTCCAATGACTTGAGGAGCTCCTGTCTATTGTTCATGCCTCAGCTCTATACAGTAAGGTAGGGATTATGACTTCTTGATAAACCATAATCTTGGTTTTGACTCTTGATGTTGCGATCTTCAAACACCTATTTCCTCAGGTGTCCAAAGGCTCCAATTGCATGTTTGAGGCAATGTTGGATTTCTATGTCAATGTCCACCTTCTGTGAAAGATGGCTTCTGAGGCATGGGAAATACTCAACATTCTCCAGAGTCTCACCATAAATCTTAATTGCCAGAGCTAGAGACTGCTCATTAAGAACTTGTTGATGACCTCAGTCTTCTGAATGTTAAGCATCAGTCCCATTTTATTGTATGTGTTGGTAAAGATGTTGAGGAGCTCCAGTATCCTTATGATGCTGTAGTGTGTGCTTATTCAGAAGCAGATCTTCAGGCAATTGTCTGAATTTATATATTTAGGCAAAACTGCAATTTTCCCCAGGGGAAAGAAAACCTCTAGATTTTATGGACGCTACGTTTCCAGTAAAAATAAAAAACAATTTCAACCTAAAATTCCTGAACTGTTCTGGAATCTGAAAATGGATGGTGGCCTAACTAAACTGTGCAACTCAGAGATCTCTTCATTCTTAATCTTACTCCCCAGTGTGTTCTTTTCATCTGTTACACTAGCTGATCTGTAGCAATACCATAAACTCTTTGGAGCATGGGGGGAAAAAAAAAGGTTTTCTTCTAAGTATTGGGACAGTATCTTAGAGCAAGATGACCCTCTTCTGTTTGACAACTCAGGATTGGCACCCAGTTTTCCCTTGTTCTAATTCCAGTTACCCCTTTTATACCTACCATATACTATATTTATATTTGGGACTGCTGCCCTCCTGGGAGAGCTATCAACTTGTTCTGGCTGTCTCCCAAAACACACCAGTGAAATCTCTCCAGGGTGTTATTAGTTGTACAGAAAAGCTTCCACTGTGCATCCCTGTGGCTAAAAATAAAATAAAAAATGCTGTCAAACACTAAAAGCTAGAATCAATACAAATGCCTTTATACCTGGCTCCTCTGCTGCATAAACTCGTGCATACCCCCAAAACACACACACAGACACAGACAAAATCTGTTCTGCTCTACAGGCCTCTGGGGCTTTAGTAGTGGCAGCAGTCCTGTGAGAGTGGGACAAGAGTTTGAGATTTGCTTCAGTATATCAAAACATGAAAGTCAAAGAAAGAAAAAGCAAGGGGCTGAGATTCACAAACAGAAATAAAGCCAGTTTAACTGTGGGGATCATTTACAGAGAAGAATCTGTGCAGACAATCTGTTCCAGACCTCAAGATGGAACACTGCAGTTAATGCTGTGGGCTAGGAGTCAGGAGACAGAAGTTGTATTCCTAACTCCTTGCTCTGTACAACCAACTGTTTCCAGGGCCCAGGAAAGGTACCTTGCAAGGGAAAACAATCAGTGCAAGTGGTAGGACACCATCCCACCAGCTAAGAAACAGAAATCAACATAGAGATGTTCCACATAACCTACAACACCCTAGTAGCTGATCCAAACTTCTTGGGCTCTCTTTGGGAAAAACAACAGGAAATCAGTACACAGCAGACCCTCCAGCCTCTCCCCACCTTCTTGCCCTGTTCTACCCTTTGTGGGTGGAGCTGCACAAGGAACCCCTACGTAGCTAAGCACTACACAGCACAGGAAGTATATTCTATGACTACAACACAGTGAAACCACACAGTCATAAGGCTTTCTATACAAAAAAAGTGCGGGAGAGCTCTGACTCAGTCTTTCCGGACATCAGTTTCTACCTCTGCATAACAGTTATACAGGTGAGATGCAAGGTTAAACATACAAAGCTCTTGGAGCTCTTCAAATGGAAAGCAAAAATGAAGTAGAAAGTATAAGGGCTTCTCCACATACAGATTGTTCTACCATTTTAACTAAGTCAGTATTTTTTTAATAGCTAAGCAATCTAGTTATATCATGACAAACCCCAAGGTACAAGCCCTATCTGCACAACTAACTAGACTATATCCACTGTGGGCTGCATTCACTCAGCTTCTCAATCTGGTTTCACAGCCCATGCAAGTTCTATGCTACACTTCTAGCAAAAGCCAGCCTATGTAGCTTAAAGCTGGTCTGGGAATGTCTATATCCTCAAGTCACCCAATCCTACTGGTTCAGCAAAATAATTCCTCTCCTCAGCAACCCTCACCTCTCCTAATCTGCAATTAGAAGTCAGAAGGGTGCAATTAAAGAACTATTCTTAGCAAATCACTCATACAACTCATCATTGGCTAAAAATAACTGTTTTGTTAAGGGTATAGAAACCTATAGATATTTATAAGAAAATGATTAAAAATAGTATTTTTGGCTAGGGACAGAAATTACACATACACTGATATAAGTGATTGGAAACCAGTTCAGATCTGTAACCCAACAGAATTTTAGTGACAAACTGCTTTCAAAATGGCCAAAACTGGTTTAAGATAAACCTGGATGGATATAGTATCAAACTTAACTGATTTAGGAGAAATTGGTTTATTGAACATCTCTCCCAGATACCCTCCAGATTCAAGTTAAACTCACAGTCCCTCAGCATCCCAGGATGCTTTGTACCTCCCCTGCAACACCTCCATCCCCTTCTCTGCAGGGTGAGCATGCTAGCTTTGGCTCGAGCTGTTTGCTCCAGCAGGGCAGGGAGGTGTGCTCTAACACCCACTGGCTTCTGGCCTGGGCCACTATAGGGATGTGGCTGCATTTCCGGAATCAAATGGTGAATGTCTGTTCATTTGCTTATTGGTTCAATCTACAGTTTAGACTATCCTGCCAAGATTGAATCAATTCAGCCTCAGGCTTTTTGACTGTCTGTACTTAGCGTTTAACTGTAAAAGAAATAAAAAGAAATCCAGCTATTTGTGAGGATTTGCCTGAGAGGGCAATGGGAAGATGACACAGAAATGCAAGGGGATGTTTTGCTCTTTTAAAAAAAAAGTGTTAACTTTTTGTATGTACAAGTACTTAAAATGCAAAGAGCAAAATCAAATATGCTATACCTGAGACAATTTCACATCCACCCAACCAGCCGTTTTTGTCATTCAGTGTTGTTCATCTTTTCAACAGAATGTTACTTTTTTCCCCTGCCACCTTATTAACCCTTCTTTGATGAGTTTATGAGGACTACGGCTCATCTCTCTTGCATTTATTATATCGAGTGGCCTTTTTAGAAGATGGAGCTTATTAAAATCTGCTGCTTAAACAATAGTTATTAGGGCACTAGAAATGCAAGGTAAATAGTTAGATATTCCCTTTGGTGTCTTACAAATGTTAGTTCAAATAAAAGCCAGGTACAGACTTTACATATAAACTAGAGGTGCATCAGTCCCATATCAGATTGGCACCAATATACAGAAAATTGACAGCATCAGCAATTGGTTTCTTTGGCTGATGTGGCTAATAATGTCACTGATAAATGCCTTGTGCATGTGCGTAGCTGCAGCACAACACACAGATGGCCAGGAGTGCAGCGTGGCAGTGTTGAGAGCAGCCGAGTCCATCTGGTAAGTCTGTTGTGAGGGAAGGGGCATGTCGGGGTCAGATTGAGGCCCCTGCGGTGAGGGAGGGAGTGGGGCTGGGGTTGGGGCTGGGGCTAGAGCTGCCGGCCAGGGCAGGGTGCAGGACAGAACCACAAGCGGCTCATCTTGGGGGCAGGGGGAGGGGGTGGTGGCTCCCTCTGCTGCGCGTACCCCGGGAGGGCATGGGGGACATATGCCCCAGATCTGTGCATGGGGCCAGTTGGCTTCTGCTGCAGGCTGGGGCCATGGGCAGCGCTGGGCTCTTCCTGGCAGAGAGGTTGGGCCAGGGCTGCACTCTGGCCAGATGGCGGTGGCAGCGCTGGGAGTGGGGGCTACGGCAAATTTTGGGATGGATGCAGCCCCCTCCCGGAGTCCCCCTCCCAGCACCACCATCCCCCACCCCGAGCACAGCCACGGCCAACACCCCCAGCGCCTGTCCCTGTTCCAGCCCCACTCCCTCCCTCACTGCAGAGGCCTTGATCTGCCCCCACCATGCCCCTTCCCTCCCCCTTCACCCCTTCCCCCACAACAGACTTACTAGCCAGACGCTGCCCTCCAAGCTGCCTGGCTACATATTGGCAATCAGATCAGTACTGGCCGATATGGCTCATTAAAAATTGGCCATTAGTATAGGCCCGAAAAGTCTCTATTGGGCACCCTTAACAAACCAGTAAAGGTGACCAAAAACTGGTCTAAACCTATAACAGAACAGAAGTTCAGTGCATACTGACTGGTTCACAAATGGTAGAACCTGGTCTATGATAGATCTGGATGGATGTAATATCAGACTTAATCAAACTTCTGCACCAGATCCTCTATCAATTCATATTAGGTTGCTATCCACTGGCATCCCAGGAGCCTTTGTGGCCTTCGCCCATTAGGCACCCCTCCCAAGGAGACATGCTAGCACTCACTGAATGCTCAGCTGCTATGGGCTATCGCAGGCCCAAGCTAGTGCAGATGCAAGCAGTTGTTGGGGGAAGGCTCATGATGGGCAGCAGAGATAGGAGCACTCCTTGGAGTTTGGCATCAGCAGCACCTGAAGGGCCCGATCTTCCTTCTACAGAGCTCCCCTGAAAGCTTCCTGGGCTGCCAGATACATCTTGCCTGCTGCCGCTGGTGCTAAGCCTCCCAAGCTGCCTGGCACATCTTACCAGAGTTCATCACGAAGCAGCAGCTGGCAAGACATGCCAGGCAGCCCAGGAGGTTTGAGCCATGGTGCACTAGAAATGCAAGGTAAATAGAGGCAGGGGCAGGGACAGAGCCATGGAGTGCAGACAGAAGACTGTTGAAGGAAGGATCAGGTTCCTCAGAGCCTGATCCTTCCTTCTGAGGAGCCAGACCACCCCGATTGGCTGTCAGGCACACACACCCAACCCCTTGCTGTCACCATAAACCCTCCCCCACGCTCAGCTCTAGGCTTCCAGGGGTCACCCTGGCACACTGGGAAGCCCAGCTGGCAGGGGAGTATGTGCCATGGTGACCTACTCTGGGGATCTCCTGGAAGCCAAGGGCTGGATGCGAGGGAGGGTCCATGGTGACAGCGAGGGGTTGGTGGCATGTGCCTGACAGCCAATCAGAGACGGCCACCACTCAGCTGCTCTTGGTAATCTCCAGGACACTGGGAGGCATGTGGGAGCACCTTGCCCCCTGTTTTCTCGCTTCAGTCAGCATAGACATCTGCCTGCTCGCTTCCCAGCCACCACCACCAAAGGGCGAACATGCATTCTGTTCGCTCCCAATCCAATCTACACATCTTAGAGAAACCCATGAAGGCTTGATCAATTCTGTCTTGGGATTTTTAAATGTCTGTACTTAGCCAAAGCATGTAGGTGAAACAGACAACATATAACTTTTATAAGCTATGGATTTTGAATAAGTGGGTACTCAAGAAAATAGGGAACAAAAATTCATTCACTCAAACAGAATAAAAGTTGGTTACTGACAAATTTATCTGTATATTGGAGTTTCAAAGGAAAAGTCACATTGAATGATAAGCAATAATCCCCATCCCAATCTTAAATTATAAAAGAGCCCTCTAATCATGAGCTGAAGACTCACCCTTTGGGAATAAGTCTCTCTCTCAACAGACAATTCAACCATTTTGTCCATTAACTAGGAGAACCTTGGTTCCATTCCAAACCAAGGCTCCCCCAGAGCATCCAGCCGACTTCTTGCCAAACTCCTGGAATTTCTGGGCACATGATGCCTGAGCTTCTGCCTGCTCTGACATATGCCCAATCAATATCACAACAATATATGTACAAGAAAAGAAGTTCAAACTACCTTTGCCTACCAGTCTTGAGCTGCTCTGGTGGCTGGAGCCTTCTTGGCTTCCTACTCTGGCCTCCAATGTAACATGGACATGCCTGACACATTATAGTCACAGCAACCTCCTTGGCTACCCTATGAGCTATGGCACTGCATGCTGCAGTTCTGTCATGGTGGACATTTATACACATACATTTTCGAGCTCTGGTGTGCCAGAGTCTTCTCCGCACACGAGCTGACATGCGCTGCATCGCATGCAGTTGTATAAGTGGCGAAATGCATATCAGCAAGCAGAAAATGGCGATGGTGCACTTTTGAACTAAAACACCTCCTGTGTTCAAAAGCACGCCGCCACCATTTTCTCAGCGCTGACGTGCATTTTGCCACTTATACAACTGCATGTGCTGCAGCACTGGGCACTTTTTAAAGCACCTGGCACTGTGACACAAGCATGTGTAAAAATTCCCTGTGCCCCATACATACCCCAAGCCCTGCCCCAGTAGTCTGTCTCAAAGAAATTTGTAGGAGCCTTATTTACATTTGCCTCCTGCTGGGTTTGCCAATGTGGGGGAATTTCCTTCATTCCATACTTCTCAGGCAGCAAAGGGCAGCATCTCACCTAAAGCATATTTAATTAAAGAACTGTTTGGTCCCATGAGTCAAATGATGCAAAGAATCAGAGACCCTGCACCAATGCCATGCACCAATGCCAAAAGACCAAGTCACTCATGAAAAGAACCTTTCCAACCAGATTTTTTTTAATTAAAGCTATTTTGTAATAAAAACACATACACACACACAAGCACAAACACACACACATACTTGGCACAAGCCCCCACAAATGGCATCTATTTCAAATGAATTGGTACACTAAGTCAAATGTACTTTTTTCTTTCTAAAACCAAACGTTCTTGCAGAAATACCATTTAGTAACAAAAAGGGTTCAGACTAAAAAGAAAACCACATGAATGTAGACATTACCAGAGCTGTTCTTTTGCTCACAGTAAATGCTACTAATGACTGCAGAGTTTTGTGACAAATTCACTCAAAACCACAAAGTTACCGGACAAAAATCTTCCACTGAGGCTAGGGACACACATTGCACATAAATCGGTTTAAGTGATTAGAAACTGGTTTAAACCTGTAACAGAACAGATGTTCAGTGCACATAAACCAGTTTGAAAATGGCTGAAACCGGTTTGAGAGAAACCTGGTTGAAAGTAGTATCAGACTTAACTGATTTGGCTCAAACCAGTATATGCAATATCTGTCCCAGAGGCCCCTTGCTGGTTTAAAATAAACCAGACACCCCTGCCCCCGCACGCTCTCTGGGCTGGGTGGGGTTCTCTGCTCCACATCAGGGCTGGCTCCTCCCCTCTGCCTGGAGCTTCTCCGTGCTAAACAGGGATTATTCCCCCCACTCCTTTGCCAGCTTGAATTTCCTCAGTCCAAAGGGATTGTCTGTGTGATTGGAAACCAGTTCAGCCTAGCCAAGTTAGACTAACATGCAAAGGTTGTATTAATTCAGGCTCAGGCTTTTTGAATGTTTGTCCCTAGCCTGAAATAATTAATGCAGTGGTTTTCAACCTGTGACCCATGCAGTATGTCTAGAGGGTCCATGAAAGGTGGCTGTAAAGATGTCGGTGCTGACTAATCGCCAGCAGCAGGCAGCCCAGAGCCAGGAGGTAGTACAGCCCACCTCATCTTGTCACCACTGCAGCTTCATGTGGGAACTGGTGATGCTGCAATGCCACAGCCCCTCTGCTCACCCAGTGATATCAATCTACAAACTGGAACAGGTATGTGCGTGTGTGTACGCACGTCTGCATGTGTGTTTGCTATACACATAATAGTTTTACGAAGCGGTCTGCGTCCCCATTCAAAAATTTTTAGAGTTCTGCAAATGAAAAAGGTTGAACATCACTGAATTAGTGCATTGCTGAAAATCTGGCAAAGCTCTTTGGGAAGATGTGATATCTTTTATTAGACCCACTAAATAGTTGGAAAAAAGTTCTCTGCAAGCTTTGCCTGCCTATGTCCTTAGACCAACATGGCTACAACCAACAACCTTGCTGATAACCTGGAAGTTTTCAGCAGCAATACCAGCACCCATTAAAAAAAAAAGGCATTATTTTGTAAGGCTGTCTTGCTACACTAAAAATCTTACTACATAAAAGGCCCATTTAATATTCAATTATGGTCAACTTATTTTGATTTAGAGCAAGGATGCTCAAACCCCAGCCTGTGGGCCAACAGAGGCATGGCATCTAGCCTGTGGGGCTCCCCACGTATCAGGAAATGTAGCAGTGAGGGACTAGTGGCAATTAATACTGCCACCCCTCCCCCACTTCCCAATTCCCAAGCCTCACATGGCCATATCAGGGCCAGGTCATACCCCCTCCCCCATGCAACTGGATCAGAGTCAGGCCACATCCCCTTCTCCTGAAGGGCTGAGTCACACTGCCTCCATGTCACACAGCTGGATCAAGCCAGGCAGTCCCCCACCCCTCTCCATGCTGCTGGTTCAGGTCCTACTGTGCCTACCCCATGTATTAGATTGGGTGCACTGGCTGAATCCAGTCCATGGAGGGACCTGGCACGACCCGTGGGGCAAAAAAGGCTGACAACTCGTGATTTAGACATGACATGTCAATAGACATCTTGCCACATCCTCTAACTCAGACATTTCATCTCCACAGAGGACACTGTACAGAGCAGATGACTGTGAAGTTCTCCTGCACAGGACTGCTGATGTACTTATGCCGTGTGGCACAGAACGTTTGACTATGCAGTGAGGTACAGAAATGATTTGGCATAAGAACAGTACACCCATAATATGTGGCAAGACATATCCTGTTAACCAAAACGAACATCTGAATTTAATATAGAAACGATCTATACAATCCTGCTGGGTTTCCCTTGAGTTAACAGACAGAAACACGAGGACAGTTAAATCTTCCCCTTCCAATTTAGGCCATACCAGGTGGAGAGAATGACTGGCCTACTCGTGTATTTTACTGTGCTGTTAAGAAGGATAATTTCTAGTGAAAGAGCAATGTGAACTCTTTTGAACAGTACACGGAGCATTATAAAAATGTGCGTGTCCTTAATGTTTCTACAGGAAAGTACAACCAGCAAAATTACTCATTACTACCCTTCACACTGGTTGCAGTGGTTCTATGCTTCGAGTTGTCATCTGCTTTATCCAGTACTCCACACTGTATGCAATTTATCTTTAATTGGAAGGAGTGGGTGAAGAGAACACAAAGCAAATGTGGCTGGGGCATACTGAAAAGTGAAAACTGGATTACTCAAAATTTTGATGAGCAATTCAGTCTCTTTATATTGTATTTTTAGATTTTCCAATCTCATGACACATGGAACTGCACTGAAATGAGTTTATTTTTACAAATGAAGGAACATATTCACAGCTTTCATTCAAACAGATCTGTTGACAACTCTTTGAGATCTTCAACAATGAACTCACATGCAATTTTAACATTCTGAAACAGGAGAAAGCGTAGATGAGAAAGCAAAGCTATACTACAGTGCACACAATAGATAAAACAAAACAAAAAAAAACTAATTCATCCAGAATACTAACAATCATCTGAGGAAGCCTTAACAAGTTCTGCAAATGCTGCACCAGACAGGAAAATGTAACTTGGAAAGAAGAGCCAACAGGCTGATCCTATGTAAAGTAAGAAGCCTGGCTCCTTTGTTTGGAAGGGGTGGACTTAGTCTGAATTCTTGATGTGAATGAGGTCCAAAGCCTGTAACAGAGTGTTGGGACAGTTTGATGAAGCTAGGAACTTACTGGAGAGGAATTGTGAAGGACCAAGACCACCTTGCTTATAATGACATTTTTGTTGCATTCTGGGTTTTTTTCCCAGGGAGGGGGGAGGGGGGGGGAAGAGGACAGAGAATTTTGGCAAAGTTGAAACTCAGCCCCACGCAACTTAGTTAGGGTAATACTTTTGGGCTAGGTACAGACAAAAAGCCTGAGGTGGAATCGATCTAAGTTACACGGTTTTCTGTAAGCACGTAGCTTAGATCCATAGCAATAAGAACACATGGTTCAACCTTTGGTGGGAAGGGAGAGGAGCAAATCTTAGACCAGGTTCCACCATGTTTAAAGCAGTCTGTGTACGCCAAACTTCTGTTCTGTTATGGGTATAGACCAGTTTCCAATCACTTATATTGGTAAAAGTGTAATGTCTGTACCTGGTCCCAGTCCTGGTACCAGTAACTTTACATAAATACAAAAGCATTTAAGTAAAGTTACTGGTATTTATGAAGTTTGTGGCTTCCATAATCCTTTTTAGCAAAAGCAAAGGCATGTACACTTTCAATCTGCAAATGTGCATACATAAAAACATAAGAGAGGTCAGACTATAAGTCCATCTTTTATCTCATAGTGGCAGAGCATGGATGCTAAAAGTGTAGAGTATCTATACAGGGCCTCTCCAGCTTGATCCGTTCTCACCCCTTCCTCCCTTACAGCTTACAGCATTCAGGCATAAATTTCTATAGCTGAGACTTTTGGCCTCACCAGCTATTTGAGACCCGTCTTAAGAGCACCTGCTATTCTGCAGGTGTGTACTTTCTGAAAACTAGGCCCATTCACCTGTCTCAAGTTTAGTGCTCAAAAAGCACGGTGCCCAAAATCACTAGTCACTCTTGAATACTGTAGGAATTCTGAAAGTTGCAAAGGCAGGTAATAAGCTGCATTTGTATGCATCTTTGACCATCTCACCTGAACTCTGCTCAACAGCCCATTTCCACTGGGACCAATCAATTCCAAAAATCCAAATTTCTGAGCAGTTTCTGATGCGCGCGTGCATATATCAACTTTCCAGATAACTGTTTTCTTTTCCCTCCAAAGTACTGAATACTTGAATATAGACTTCTAAACAAAGTCTGTACAATCACTGAGAGTTACAGAAGGCACTTTTCAGCCCTTGTGCAAGTAAGTTAATGGTCCGGTCCAATCCTCTATGACTCACTAAAGCTAGAAGTGGAATTTTTACTCAGTGGGAAAGGTAATATTCCCAGTTTACAAGCAAGACAAACAGCACTTGCATCAAGATTGGAAAGGTTCTGAAACAACCTCAAGTTTACCACACTGTTATTAGAAGAAATACTATTTACAAATATCTGAACATATGGGCTTTCCTCTCTGTCTAGTTCTGTACATTGGGACCTGTAACGTGGTTATAGAGAAGGAAGTTTACAGAAAGAAAAGTCAATAAGCCTAAACAAAACACTTTTGAATACATTTCTAGAACAGCTCCCTTAACAACACGGTAGAGTGCAGTTGAAGGAGAATCTGTTTGGAATGAAAAGTGTTATTCTGGGCCTCTGCCATTTCAAACTTAGGTCAAAAAGTACACAACACTTCATGTATTTACCCTCATGCTTTGTTTCTCCAAAGCTGCCTAAACTGCAATTAAAGGAGTCATCATTACCTGCTGAAAATTACCTTTCCAGAGATACATGGTCTAATGGACTCTCAAGTCTATAGTGTTTACCTATAGGAATTCATGCTTTTGCATTTTTGAAAATCAGAAAACACTTCCCTCCTCCAATGCTAAGCATGCTTTTCATATTCAGCAGACTTCTATGGACCCAGTCCCATGATGCCACAACAAATTTACGCCTTCATAAGGGCTCGCTGCTGTCAATGCAGATTAGACTGCAGGATGGGGTCTGTCGCAGAGCACCCCGGTGCTCTGCTCCTAGAGGGGAGAAACTGCCAGGGAAAGA
>NW_005841953.1:382787-399012 GCF_000455745.1 Alligator sinensis
TATCAGGGGCTGGTAGGAGCCACGCATAGCCCATAAGGCTAGGGTGCTTGGGGAGCACCCACTATACCGGGTGACCATAGGAGTCCGGGAGAACTGCGGGGACAGAGGTCCTGAGTAGCCGTGCCCAGGGAGTCCTAGGCAGCCTCCCAACTATATATATATATTCCAGCAAGACGTGGCGGGCGAGAATTAGAGGGTGCCTTGGGCCGGCCTGACATGGAGCGAGGGACCTTAAGGAGCACACGGCCCTCCTCGAGGACCCCGCCGTGACAGGGTCCATAATAGCAAGCCACACAAGGCTCTTTTCTGCAGCCCTCATTCAAGAAGCACATCTACCAACTGTTTTGTATGGCATATCATAACTCTTGCTCATTCCTCCCTGTTTCTAGTTCAGAAATCATCCATGCTTGGGGAAACTGCTTAAGCAAAATTGAGAGGTTGATGGCTAGAACATGGTATTTAGAGGTTTGCTTTTGGGAATTTGCTTGTAGGTAAAGTAGATATTGCATCAGAACAATGGTCCAGGGGAATGGCAAGGGTTAGCTGATTTCTAAAAGCCTGTTTGTGACAAAGTTTCGTTCAAGGCCCACTGTGTCTAAAGCCAGCAGACACACAGGCTGGGAAACTGAAGACATGTATCACGCTGTTTCATAACATGAGATAAGGTGGCATTAGGTCATAGTGCCAAACTGTAGAGCCCTCAGGATTTCTGGTTTTGAACAGACCAAATTAGGAGGCCCAGTAAATAACCAAATTAAGATGTGTGCATTTGATGGGTGTGGGGAAAAAAGGAATATGCTGACAAAACAGAACATGGACAGTATGACAACTACAAGGAAACCAATCAACGATGCCCAGGAATGAAGAGTCATCAGATGAGAGAGAGGCCAAAGGTGGTATTTTAGAGCAGCAAAGGGTCCCCAAGAGCAGAACCCAAGGCCACCATGGACAGAGGGCACACCGATACCCACCCCACTGCGGGGCTTGGCTTCAGCCTTTGACCTCCATGCTGCTGACATCTGACATTTAAGAAAGAACATGAGGGTGAAGCTTGCATACTGGCCAGACGCACCTCCCCTCTGTGACAGCTCTAGGACTCGTAGATATAGAATTGCTTGCATTATTCTTATCTTCTATCACTGTATCAATAAAATTTGCCTATTATCGAATGGAGAGGATGTGGTTGGTCTGAGGGTTTGAGTCTGCCCAGAGCAAGGTATCTGGGTCATAAATCCAGTGCCAACATAGGTGGTTAGCTGTGTTAGTCTGAAATCAGGAGAAAGGTAGAGCAGGGATCAAATATACCACTATTGGGATCAAAGCAATTTTTTACCTGATCCCAAAAATTGTGCATCCTGATATTCCAAACGTGCACACACATGCATGCCCCCCCCCCCCCCCCGCCCACCAATTTATCTGGGTCCAAGACTTTTAAAAAGCTTTGTATAGCTCAGAAACAGCACTGCTCTTTGAATATGCCAGCTCTCTGAGGCCCAGGAAGTTCAAAGGACTCATATGCAGATGGACTGCACACGCTGTTTCTGGATGCTTACATGCTGTACAATGAAAATGAAGCACTTTTTAATATCTTGCATCTGATAAGATTAATGCATTAATCGCACGATAAATGCTATACCTGCCCAGGGCCTTATTTTTTGCCTGAACTGAGTGCCATATCTTTAAATGAGCAAAGTTCTATTCTACTCATATTTTTAAAACAGCTCTGAAGTTCTATAAGAGATACATACATGGTGCTTGGGACAAAAATATCTTGATAGTGCCTCCCCCATACATTTTCACTTATGCAGGTGAGTGCAGCTCACTAGCAAGCAGATACAGCCTGCAAAATCCAGTTTTAAAGGAAGTGGCTCATCTTGATACAAGCTTTTAAAAAGAAATAGAGTAGGATAGGTGATGTACCAATACTCTCTGCTTTTTCATTTTGTTTTCAGTTTTTGGATATTTGAGCCTTGACAGGAGCTTATACCAACAATTCAGCCTTTCTTCCTGTTTGACATTATGGTAAAGTTGTAGGCTTGTTTGTGGAATATGACTGTTGCCATGGAAACTAACATAGGCTGCAATGGAAATTATGTCAAATTCAGCATGCCTTTTCTGCAGGATCAAACAGGAAAGGAAGATGAGCTGAGAGGAAGAAGTTTCTTGTTGGAACACAAACGTTTTCAATAACAGCAAATGTAACAAAAGGATACAAATGAGAGGTGGCTATTAAGTCATCATGACTCATTAGTAGTCACCACAATGTTATCTGAGATGCCAGTATTCCTTACATTATGATAGAAAAGATGGCACTCAAAATACCTGTAGTTAATAGTTTTAGTGGTGAACATCAAGTATGAAAGTTGAACATATATGCTTTTAGATTAATCTCATAAAAACCTTACTAATTCCCGACTCTTACAATTTAGCTATTAACAAGGAAATAGGAACCTTGCTTTTTGGCCTTATCAACATTATCTTGCACATGTTCTATAAAATGTATACACCTGACATGCACCAAAACTAAACTGAAAGATACCATGCGCCATACAACACATTTACTGCAGCCAAATTAAAGGCCTAGATCATTAAATCATTAAATATGCTTAATGTTAAACATATGCTTGAGAAATTTTCAAAATCTGGGTCTATATAAAAAAACTCCATTTACTGCCTCTTTAAAATGCTCACTATGCAACTTTGATGGCATTATCAGAGCTTTTAACATTTAATTTTCCTGTCTTCTTTAAAGGGCAAAGGAACTAACAGCCACCACTAAATTGCTTTAAGGATTCAAGGTTGCACAAGCATTTAAACTGCCTTAAATCCTTCTGGCAGTATATATATTTAAGCTCTAGTTCAAGAAAGCATCACTACCCAGGAAAGCATTTCAACATGTGAATAGTAATAAGAAAGGGATTAGTCATGTGCTTAACCATCTGTTCAAGCACTTGGCTTCAAGTGGAACCTAAAAACACACTTCTACATGTTCTTAGTTAGACATGAAGATTCTCACTATGTCCATGAGTAGTTCATCTACCTTCAAAAAAGTA
Source organism: Alligator sinensis (assembly GCF_000455745.1). Lineage (NCBI taxonomy): Eukaryota > Metazoa > Chordata > Crocodylia > Alligatoridae > Alligator > Alligator sinensis. The sequence continues at coordinate 385,841 of NW_005841953.1, forward strand.
AACACATATACATGTGTTTGCTAAACCAGGGTCAAAGTTAGTCCTTTGTAAGCTGTTCAGGTTAGGCATTGGCAACCTATGGCTTGTGGGCTGGATTCAGGGGGCTCTGGTGGCATTTGGCAGCAGGGAGCCTTTGCTTGTGCCATGCTACAGCAAAGCACTTGCCCATGCTATGCTGCAGCTGGACGGTGAAGAGAAGCAGCAACAGTGTCTGGGTCCTACTGTTGGCTCACCTTGGACCTGAGGTGTGTCATTCTGGCCTGCTGCCAGAAAACAGGATGACCCCTGCTTTACACCATTACAATATTTACTCCACTGATAACATAGGCTCAAAATTAGGAAAACATAAATACTGACTGAAGCACTTCTCCTAAAGAGGAATGCCTTACTGAATAAAGGCCAGGCACTGGAAAAAGTGCACAACAAAAAGAATGCATACGGGTTCACTGCTTCTCCCCTCAGGTTAAACAAGTGAACAACTACCCGTGCTTCTTTGCCTATACTGCTGACATTTTTCAGGCATTTGTAATTTCAACATTCATTAACCTTTTCACACTTTGGAAACATACTTCTCAATAAGCGCTACTGAACTCTAAATTCTGATTGCAGGGAAGTGTTCAAAATCTGAAGAAACTTTTAGAGCTGCACCGATACGTTGGTCCGATATCAGATCGGCACCGATCTAAAGAAAATTTTTTGTATCGGAAATCATCCTGATGTGGCTGATAATCTGCCCAATAAATGCCCGTGCATGCATGCAGCCACATCACAGCACATAGGCTGTGAGGACCAGAGCCGGCAGTGTGGAGTGCTGGATGCAGCTGGTATGTCTGGTGTGTGGAAGGGGAGGGGAGAGGAGTGTGGGGGGGCGGCAGATCAAGGCCCCCATGGTAAGGGAGGGTGTGGGGTTGGGGCAGGGGTTGCCCAGCCAAGGCCAGGGTGGGCGTGGGACAGAGGCACAGTTCGTCAGGCAGGCACAGGAAGGGAGGTGGGGCAGCTCTCGCCACTGCTCTTGGAGGGCATGTGGAGGAGTGTGCCCCTGGATCTGCACAGGGTGGGGTGGGCTGAGCTGGGCTCTTCCTGGCTGGGCAGATCTGGGGGCACATGCCCTCCCATGTCCTCCCGGATGAGTGGTGGGAGCAGTGGCGGAAGCCACCAGACCAGCACCAGATGAGCCACGTGCAGTGGGCAGAGAACCCCCCTGTGACCCCTGGACAAGCTGCTTGCGGCTCTATCCCGCACCCCTCTCCACCCCAGCTGGTCAGTGCCTGCCCCTGCCCCAGCAGTGGCGGAAGCCACCAGACAAGCACCAGATGAGCCACGTGCAGTGGCAAGAGCCACCCCCCTCCCTTCCTGCCCCCCACCACTGACAAGCAGCAACTCTGTCCTGTGTCCATCCCAGCCCTGGCCCCTGTCCACAGCTGCAGCCCACCCCACACCACACAGAACCCCCCTGTGACACGCAGGGGCCTTGATCTTCCCCCTCCACACCCCTTCCCTCCCCTTCCACCACACCAGACTTACCAGCTGGACACAGGTCTTCAAGCTGGAGAGCTGCATATCAGAAATTCATAGAGTGTTACAGGCTGGAAGGGACCTTGCAGATCATCTGGTCCAGCCCCCGCACTCTAGGCAGGAAGACAACTGGGGTTAGGTGACTCCAAGTGAGGTGACTGTCCAGTCTCCTCTTGAAAACCTCCAGGATAGGTGACTGGATCACCTCTGGAGGGAGTTTATTCCACAGTCTGGGCACCCTGACTGTGAAGGAATTTTTCCTGTTATTAAGCCTGAAGCAGCCTTCCAGGAGTTTGTATCCATTGGTCCTGGTCTTCCCTGGGGGTGCCCCACTAAACAGTTGTTCACCGAGCTTCTGATGCACTCCTCTGATATAGCGGTAAGCCGCTATCAAGTCCCCTCTCAACCTTCTCTTCTTTAGGCTAAAGAGGCCCAGGTCACTCAGCCTTTCCTTGTATGCTTGCCTTGCAAGTCCCTGATCATACAGGTGGCTCTTTTCTGGACCATCTCAAGTTTTTCCATGTCCTTATTGTAGTGTAGCACCCAGAATTGGACAGTCCAGTACTCCAACTGTCGTCTCACCAGTGCTGAGTACAGCGGGCGTATCACTTCCTTAGTTTTACATGAGATGCATCAGTTGATACATCCCAGCATGTTATTTGCCCTGCTGACCATCGCCTCACACTGACGGCTCATATTCATGTGATGGTCAATCATTATTCCTAGGTCCCTTTCGGCCATGGTGCAAGTCAAGCTGTCACCACCGAGCCTGTATGTACGTTGAGGGTTGTTTGCCCCCAGACGGAGCACCTTACACTTGGAACTGGTTCTGGTCTGCCCAGATCTTGAGCCAGTCCAGGTCTGCAACCTCTCTTCTGATGTGACCACACTGCCGCATTGTCATCTGCAAACTAGGCCGGCAAGCTTTTCACTCCCCCATCCAAATCACTCGGAGCACCTTACACTTGGAACTGGTTCTGGTCTGCCCAGATCTTGAGCCAGTCCAGGTCTGCAACCTCTCTTCTGATGTGACCACACTGCCGCATTGTCATCTGCAAACTAGGCCGGCAAGCTTTTCACTCCCCCATCCAAATCACTGATAAAGATGTTGAAAAGTACCAGTCCAAGCATGGACCCCTGAGGGATACCACTGGCCACGTTGTGCCAGGACAACACAGATCCATTCATGAGAACTCTCTGGGTCCTACCCTGTAGCCAGTTTCCCACCCACTGAACCATCCAGCAGCTGAGCCCACAATCTTCCAGTTTTCCCACAAGGATATCGTGGGATACTAGATCAAAAGCCTTTTGGAAGTCTAGGTATATAACATCTACCTCGTCTCCCATGTCGAGGTGGCAAGAGATCTGGTCACAGAAGGAAATAAGATTGGTAAAACAAGATCTACCCATGACAAAGCCACGCTGGCTATCATTCAGAATCTTACCTTCCACGAGTATATCGTACATAGATTCTTTAATGAGCTTTTCCAGGATTTTCGTTGGGATAGAGGCTAGGCTGACTGGCCTATAGTTGCCCGGGTCCTCCCTCTTCCCCTTCTTGAAGATGGGCACAATGTTGGTCCTCTTCCGATCCTCAGGGATTTCTCCGCCTCCCATCCTCAGGGATTTCCCATTAAATTGGATCGGTATTGGCCAATATGCCTCCTTAAAAATCAACTATCAGTATTGGCCCCAAAGATATCTATCGGTGCACCCCTAGAAACCTTTTTGCCCCCTCAGTTTGCAGATTCTAGCACAATGCGTGTGCTAACCTTGTAGGATGGCTATCATAGAGGACAGTCCGGTTATCCTCTGTTGATACAAAACCTGATGCCTTTATGTCCTCTATTTTTCTCTTGAAGAAAAAAATAGAGGACATAAAGGCATCGGGTTTCATATCAATAGAGGACAGAGTAGCAGAAAACCGGAATGTCCTCTATGAATGCCACCCTATAACCTTGTAATCAGGTGCACTAGAAACTACATAGATTAGTCAGCCCAGTACCATTTTTATAGAAAGTAAACTCATGTGAGCAGATGATAGATGTCCAGACAGCTATACTCAGCATACAGAGACTTTTCCTTTATAATTTAGAGAAGTCCATATATTTTCCTGTATGTGGAGGATGTACAGCAAAATGATTCCCTGATGCAATGATGCTGAAATAGCATCAGTGGGGGAAATGGGGAAAATTCATTATTATAGTACACATTTTCCATTACACTACAATGCCGCAGTAAATTTGAGTAAAAAAAGTGTACTGATAAACAGAGATCCTGGTTTTCTCTGATAAAAAAACAAAAAAATCCCCAACTTTTGGATTAAAACAGTAACCCAAAATCCACATTTTTCTCGGAGTAAAATGAAACACCACTAATATATATCTCTATATATTAGTGGTGACTAATAAATATAGATATATATAGAGATATATCTATATCTATAGAGATATACATCTATATCTAGATATATCTATATTAGTAGTGTATATATTAGATGCATGTATATATAGATGTATATATTATATATATTAGTGGTGTTTCATTTTACTCTCAGAAAAATGTGGATTTTGGGTTACTTTTTTAAATCCAAAAATTGGTGGTGGGGAGTTATCAGAGAAAACCAAAATCCCTGCTGATAAACGCAGATGAAAATAAATTGAGGTTTGGATTCCTGATCTGATTTAACCCACAATTTGGTGTCTTTTCTTTAGAAAAACCTATATCTTATAGAATTACTGTGCTACGGGAATAGTCCTGCCCCCTCTGAAGTCCACAGGAGTACAGGATTTCCACTGGCTTCAATGAGAGTTGGATGTGATCCTGCATCAGTAAATCAAGTAAAAGGGTCAATTATCACTAATACTGTATTTTAACATGCAAGGATTCTTTCCTTTTTCTCTACATGCCTAAAATCTTGGATACCCCTGTGATAACTTAAATATAAATATTGATATGTTGCCTTAAGACGTATTCTATAGAGGGTATATTTTTTCACGGAGTAGACATGGAAAAAAAATCTATACAAATCTGTAGTAATACAATTTTAATAACTCAAATAAAAAGGGATCATGTTAGTATAACATACTAACATATTCTGATTTCACTTCCTTCCCATTCCACTCAACTGGCTATGCCTACCATAGGTACAAATAAATAACGACCTTTTACTTCTAACATATCTTTACCAAAGTAAATCCCACTTGAATAGAAAAAAAGATGTAAATAATATGGCTAAGAACATCTATGCTAATGTGAAAAGCTCTGTTTTTAAGACCAGTGTCCACTGTCCAGCTCATGGGCCTAGTTAATACACTGATACCCTCAATCAGCTCATCAGCTCTCTGATCCTGCAATGCTGCCTAGGGAGAAGAAAACCAGATTTACTGTTGTAAAGGTACTGACCTTGTACACTCTTATTACCAATTAGATTATAGCAATATGCACTTTGCACCACAAATTTCTCTAAAACAGAGTGTGTACAGCCTAAAAACAAAAAAGGAATGAACAACCATTGCTTGCAAAAACAAGGACTAGACTTGATGACCCATTCCCTAGAAATGCAAGATTAAAATCCAGTTTTGATTCTTGAACTGCTTTAGCCCATAAATGACAAAATGTTGTTTCCCTTAAGAGAAACTGGTTTCTTAAAAGAATTACTGTGCTATGGGAATGAGCCTGCTCCCTCTAAAGCCAACTGGAATACAGTATTTCCACTGACTTCAGTGAGAGCTGTAAGGGGGATGTCAGGGTGTGAGACAAGAGTCCAGGTCCTAAGAGTTCCATCATGTATTTCCTGTCTGGATTCCCTTCCTCCCCAAGAAAACTAGATCGTGCCATTGAAAGTTTCTGGGTGTACAGAGATGAACAGAGAGGGTTTCTCTTTCTCTGTTCTTACAGATTTTCCTAGGAACAGCTTCCTGGTATGCAAGAAACAAAAACTGTTCCAGTCCCTAATGAAAAATATCAGTGCTAGGAAAGTCCTATTCACCCCATTTAAGCTACAGACAACTTCTATATGATACACAGCACCCTAGATTCACCATCTGAATTGAGGTGTTCCTAAAACAACTCAAATAACTGTGACCAGTTCCCTGGAGTATTGCAATCAGTTTTGGCGCCCCCCTACCCCAGCTACAGATCAAGTTGGAGAGAATCCAGCAGATGGCAACAAAAACAGTTAGCGGGCTGGAGCACATGACTTATGAGGAGAGGCTGCAGAAACGGCTTATTTAGTCTGGAGAAGAGAAGAATGAGTGGGGATTTGATAGCAGCCTTCAACTACCTGAAGGCTAGTTACAAAGAGGATGGAGTTAGACTGTTCTTATGGTGGCAGATGACAGAACAAAGATCAATGGTCTCAAGTTGCAGTAAGGGAAGTTTAGGTTAGATGTTAGGAAAAACAATCTCACTGGGAAGCTGGCAAAGCACTGGAACAGATTACCTAGAGAAGTGGTGGGATCTCCATCCTTGGAGATTTTTAAATCCTTGCTGGAATGATCTAGTCGGGGCTGGTCCTGCTTTGAGCAGGGGGTTGACCTCGTGAAGTCCCTTCCAAACCTATTTTTTTATGATTCTATTATAATCTAACTATTCAATAATCATTTGTGCTTTTTAAATAGTTTTAATTTGAAAGACTGATATTTACATCTCAGACTCAAATTTTAAGCCTAGGACAGATTTCCCATAGAAGTACTGGGAAGTGGTAAATGTATCTGCAGAAAAGAAAACAGAATTTGCTCTCCTGTCCCTTGGGGAGTAGCTCTGAAAGAACAATCACAGAAAATGAAAACTGCCCCATTTTGTAAACTGGCCACGTTAACATACGGTTTTTGTTTTGGTTTGGGGTCTTTTGGGGTTTTTTTTCCTTTGGACTAGTAGGGGGAGTAGTAAAGCAAGATGTAATGACCATCAGAACAGCACACCTAGCTATTATTCAGTGCCTGAGGAATTTCCCTTGACTATAAAGTGATCAAATGGTTGTGTGTGTTTTTTTTAATTTAGTGGTTGCTATGATTTGCATGCAACAGCTTACTCATAAGAATGGGGAGGGGTAAATCAGAGAGAAAAGTGACAGGTGCTTCAATTTCTTGTCAAATTCTTACCATGCATACACAATAAAAGACAAATGGAAGAAGGCAATGACAAGTACCCTCCTTGCACTGTTGTAATGGAGAGAAAATCATGCACCTAAGTCACTCATCAGTTTAATGCAAAAAGATTATGGATGTAAATAATCACTCAAAGCGAAGATAAATAATCTTCTTCCGGGCCATTACACTAATGGTGAAATAGAAGAAAAGGGTGAATAATTAAAATGAAGCACACTGAGTGAGGACTGCAGGGATACAAATTATTCGTGAGGCAGTGACAGAAATTGATCTTCCTCAACACACAATGACTACCGGAGTATACAAACTGATGTCCTTTTGCAGAATTTAGACCAAGTCTTGCAGCCATTATTTATTACTTAGTCTATTGGTTTTATTAGGGACTAGCTGTTTCCAAGAGCATTACGTATATAAACAACAGCTACCAAGTTGGGTTGCTCCTCTCACCCCAAAACTTCCTCTTACAGCAGTCTCAAAATTCAAAACAGAGGACACATCTACACTGAAAACTTGGTGGGCAGCAGCGCCCTTAAAATCTGCCAAAAACTTCTCCACACTGTCTACCTCCCAAACCAGAAGCAGCATAGCCATGTTTCTGCAGCACAGTTGGCAGAATAGTTAAAATAAGGGGCAACCAGTGTTCCTTTATTCAGAATAATTGGTACTAACTTTAGAAGGTTGATGGGTCTATGTAAAAGTAGATTAAAATATTTACTGTGGGGAGTTTTTGGTTCTCATAAAATTTTGCATATAATATCTTAATGTGGGGGGGAAGGGGAAAGAGAGAATTTATAGCTATTATATTTCGTTGCAGCATTTATCCTCAAGTACTGCTGTCCCCAGTTGTATTTCTTATTGCTCAAGCAAGTTTTCAGGCTTGCAAAGATATGCTATGTTTTTAGCATTGTTTAAGATTTTAGAGAAGAAAGCAGCTACAGGAAAGAGGGACGTGTGTGAACAGCAGCAATTTGCTGCCTGTCTTGGGTTTCTGTTGTCCCGAGATGTAATTCTAATGTTGCTTTCTCAGAATTGGGCGCTGGGGTTGTTCAGAGATTCCTGAAAAATGAGACTGCCCTGCATGGTGATTTAGAACAGGTGGGGATGGAAGAGACAGGGATGGAAATATTCCCAGACAGTAATCTCTCTTCCAGGGAAGGACGAACTTTCAAAGTCCCATATATCCCCTGCCAATTGAAAAGGGAGCAATGCCATTGAAAAAAGGAGAGAAATATTTTTTCCTACCATTTTCACTATTCTTGTATAGTAAAACAAAGAGGCATGTTCATGTCTCAGCATCTGACATGTGGCTAAAGTCCACAACAGCTTTTTTATTAGATTTCAGGGCATACATAATGTATTCAAGTCACTCAGTAGCATATCAGTTAGGCTGGACACACTCTGATGTAAGCCATCAGGGATGATGCTAAATTTGTCTACAGGGCCTATTCATTAGCATCATCCCCATGGACAGGTATGTCACCAGACACTAGTAAACTAGGCTAGCAGACTGCCAGGACCACAATGACTAATCAAGTGTACCTAGATGTATCTAGCCATCCAAAGGCTTTAGTGCTTACACATTTTATCCAGTGCTTTCTGACCTGTCTTGTCCCCAAGGGGAATAGGTGTCTCAGTTATTCACAGACCAAAATTTGGCCTTCGATGTAGCTTTTTTAATGTCACTGGAGACCCCACTTGTAAGATGTTTCCAAAGTGAGTGCAAAATTGCAAGAAAACCTGCATTTGGATCAAACATCAGATTCTGCTGTACCTCATCTGAGAATGTTGCAACAGAGCAGATGGGCACAGGGCAGCCTGGAACAAAAAAGACTTGGATCAAGTAAACTCTGGTACCAGCAGGCAAACAAGGAACAATGAATTGGTTCTTTTTCTATTAGTGTCACTGACAATGAAATAATAGTTCCTGGTTTGAGAGGGGTCATCACCCGATAAAGCATTTGAACTGTTCCTTAGGAAAAGCTCTTAATGCTGTCAAAACGGAGGAAGGCAGCAAAGAAAATGAATCTTTCATGTGGAGAGAGAAGCTAGGTTCCAAAATCCTCCTTCAAAATCATCCAGACTCATGCTGCTCCATAGCTCAATTTTGATTCTTAATTTCCAGCTGTAATCACTAGACCATCCTCACCTCTGGAGCTGAGAAAATAATCTAGGAGCAACTTGCTCCTACTCTAACCAATGCAGTAAGCCAAGAAACAGGAATTTATAAATCTTTCCCTCCCTCTGCCTGCTTTTGGTGAATCTGGCCAATATGAAGCAGTAAAAAACAAACAGCCATTTCTGCTCTTTTTAATGGCCAACATGCATAGATATCTTTTCCAATCCTCTGTTGATTTTCTGCTAAACAGCATACTGCTGTTTTACCTTCAAACAAGGTGCAACACATCTTGCTTTGTAAAGAAATTAACCTGTTTGGCCAATATACTGAATAGAGGTGCACTGGTACATTGGTCCCATATTGTATCAGCACCGATACAAGGAAAATTGACATTATTGGTGATTGCCCTTTTTTGGCTGATGTGGCCAATAATATTGCTGAAAAATGTTGTGCACGTGTGCAGCCACAGTGCAGCATGCAGGCAGCCAACATGGAGAGCAGCATCTGGCTGGTAAGTCTGTTGTGGGGGAAGGGACATGGGGGAAGGAAGGGCATATGGGGGGCAGACTGAGGCTCCCATGGTAAGGGAAGAAGTGGGGATGGCACTGGGGCAGGGGCTGCACAGATGGGATGGGGTGGGGCATGGGATGAGCCATGAGCAGATCACCCAGGGAATGCAGAGGGGGGCAGCTCTTGCCACTGCATGCTGCATGGGAGGGCATGAGGGCACATGCTCCCTGGGTTTGTGTGCCAGGTGGGGCAGCCTGCCACTGTGGGCTGTGGCCAGGGGCAGCACCAGACTCTTCCCAGTGTGAGGGCTGGGGCTGTGCTCGGGGTTGGAGCGGGGCTATGAGGTGCGCTGCAGCCACCCCAAAATTCACTGTAGCCCCTCATAGCAGTGGCACTGCTGCCCACCCCAAGCGCAGCCCCAGGCCAGCCCCCGTGCTAGGAAGAGCCCAGCACCGCCCCTGGTCCCAGCCCGCAGCAGCAGCAGCCCACTCTGCATGCAGATCTGGGGAACACACACCCCCATGCCCTCCCAGGGTGCATGCAGTGGCAGGAGCCCCCTCGCCCTGGCTCCCTGGATGAGCCATGGCTCCTTCCCATGTCTTGCCACAGCTGTGCAGCACCTGGCCCTGCCCTGGCCCCAGCCCCGCTCCCTCCCTCACCATGGGGACCTCAATTTGCCCCCCACACCCCTACCCTCCCCCCTCACACCCTTCACCCACAACAGACTTACCAGCTGGATGCTGCTCTCCATGCTGCCGGGTTGCATATTGGCAATCAGATTGGTGTTAGCCGATATGGCTCATTAAAAATCGGCCATTGGTATTGGCCCAAAAAATCTCTATTGGTGCACCCCTAATACTGAAGGCGAAAATGTGCTCTTAATGCTACACAGGGCATATGTTCTGACAATATCAGTGTAAACCTGTGGGATTTCATACATTTTAGTGCTCTTTGGAACTGGAACATGAGGCCTAACTAGCAAGCTTTACACTCTGGGCAAAAACACTACCAGGGAGGGGGATGGAGAAGGCAAACACTAGACTGACTGGACTTTAATGAAGACTTATGCTGCTAGGCTAAGTACAGTCAAAAAGCTCCAGGCCAAATTGATTCAATCTTTGCACATTAGTCTAAATTGCATAGACTGAACCAAGAAGCAAGTGAACAGACATTCACTTTTGAAACCGGAAAGTTGAGGTCCACTGATACATTGGTCCCATATCAGATTGGCACCAATATAAGGAAGATTGACAGTATTGGAAATCGGCTTTTTTTTTGCCTGATTTGTGTCATATTGAAGGTAGTAATCTAAAAGCTTGTAATAAATGCCCATTAGCCAGTTTAGAAAAAAGACAAGATTCATCTTCTTATCTAAGCCATTGCTTGTGTAACCTGGCCTTGCTCAAAGTCTTAATTCTTGAATTTTATCTCTAGAGGCCTTTAACAAGGTTAACATAAAACGACCCTTAAGCAAACATCCCACATTCCAAGAAATCAAACCCTAGGGGCCTTCAAAAGGAGGTTGTAAAAGAAGGGTCACTGCAGTGGTGTGGAAATTCCCCAAAGAAACTAAATGGTCAGCAAAAGAAACTGAACCCAGCAGAAATCTGTTAAGAAAGATCCGAGCCCAAATTTGGGAGTAGTGACAGGTTTGGGTAGGAGGGGCCCAAGACGGCAACTCACCCAATAAAAACTGTAACCTACAGTCCCAATTTGGAGGTAACCTCACTTGCAGAGCATCAAAGGAAGAATCGCAAGTGTAGGCTGGATCAGACTGATCACCTGAACCACCCTCTCCGTGAACAAGGACTCCCGTTCACTCTGAAGCCATGGAGCGCCCGAAAGGGACTGAAGGAAGGGGACTTGTTCCAATCACTGCTGAGACCAACCCTAAAACCATAACTAAAGAATGAAAGTATATCTGGGGATTTGGTTTCTTGAAATTCTGGAATTGTAAGTATATTATGAAAAATAGCAGTATTAACTCATATCTAACTTTTAGTTGTAATTGTAGTTGTTTTTGTAATATTAATTCTTATAACATTGTTTGGGAAGGAAGTGCATTTGGAGCATTGTTTCTGATATATGTAGTTACTGTGTTCTTAATGTTTGTGGTATTTCTTAAGGCTAAGCAGTGTTATACGCGTAGCAAATAAATTTAAAATAAAATGGTGTTGTATGAATTAAGTGTGCAATCATTGTGAAATCGTGCAATCAACTAAATACTCCCCCATCCAGGAGCATCAAACGAATCAGTAAGTTGTGTGGGATTTTTCTCTATTCCATAACCCACTAGAGACAATTTGGCTAATTATATGGCCGATAAATGCCCCGTGCATGCACGCAGCCGCAGCATGCACACAGCCAGGATTGCAGCCTGGCGGCTTGGAGAGCAGTATTGGATGGCAAGTCTGTTGTGGAGGAAGGGTTGGGGGAGGGGAGGGAAGGGCCATGGGGGTGCAGATCGAGGCCCCCACAGTGAGGACCTCAATTTGCCCCCCACACCCCTACCCTCCCCCCTCACACCCTTCACCCACAACAGACTTACCAGCTGGATGCTGCTCTCCATGCTGCCGGGTTGCATATTGGCAATCAGATTGGTGTTAGCCGATATGGCTCATTAAAAATCGGCCATTGGTATTGGCCCAAAAAATCTCTATTGGTGCACCCCTAATACTGAAGGCGAAAATGTGCTCTTAATGCTACACAGGGCATATGTTCTGACAATATCAGTGTAAACCTGTGGGATTTCATACATTTTAGTGCTCTTTGGAACTGGAACATGAGGCCTAACTAGCAAGCTTTACACTCTGGGCAAAAACACTACCAGGGAGGGGGATGGAGAAGGCAAACACTAGACTGACTGGACTTTAATGAAGACTTATGCTGCTAGGCTAAGTACAGTCAAAAAGCTCCAGGCCAAATTGATTCAATCTTTGCACATTAGTCTAAATTGCATAGACTGAACCAAGAAGCAAGTGAACAGACATTCACTTTTGAAACCGGAAAGTTGAGGTCCACTGATACATTGGTCCCATATCAGATTGGCACCAATATAAGGAAGATTGACAGTATTGGAAATCGGCTTTTTTTTTGCCTGATTTGTGTCATATTGAAGGTAGTAATCTAAAAGCTTGTAATAAATGCCCATTAGCCAGTTTAGAAAAAAGACAAGATTCATCTTCTTATCTAAGCCATTGCTTGTGTAACCTGGCCTTGCTCAAAGTCTTAATTCTTGAATTTTATCTCTAGAGGCCTTTAACAAGGTTAACATAAAACGACCCTTAAGCAAACATCCCACATTCCAAGAAATCAAACCCTAGGGGCCTTCAAAAGGAGGTTGTAAAAGAAGGGTCACTGCAGTGGTGTGGAAATTCCCCAAAGAAACTAAATGGTCAGCAAAAGAAACTGAACCCAGCAGAAATCTGTTAAGAAAGATCCGAGCCCAAATTTGGGAGTAGTGACAGGTTTGGGTAGGAGGGGCCCAAGACGGCAACTCACCCAATAAAAACTGTAACCTACAGTCCCAATTTGGAGGTAACCTCACTTGCAGAGCATCAAAGGAAGAATCGCAAGTGTAGGCTGGATCAGACTGATCACCTGAACCACCCTCTCCGTGAACAAGGACTCCCGTTCACTCTGAAGCCATGGAGCGCCCGAAAGGGACTGAAGGAAGGGGACTTGTTCCAATCACTGCTGAGACCAACCCTAAAACCATAACTAAAGAATGAAAGTATATCTGGGGATTTGGTTTCTTGAAATTCTGGAATTGTAAGTATATTATGAAAAATAGTGGTATTTCTTAAGGCTAAGCCGTGTTATACGCGTAGCAAATAAATTTAAAATAAAATGGTGTTGTATGAATTAAGTGTGCAATCATTGTGAAATCGTGCAATCAACTAAATACTCCCCCATCCAGG
>NW_005841953.1:399196-399439 GCF_000455745.1 Alligator sinensis
GCCCCCCAGCCAGGATTGCAGCCTGGCGGCTTGGAGAGCAGTATTGGATGGCAAGTCTGTTGTGGAGGAAGGGTTGGGGGAGGGGAGGGAAGGGCCATGGGGGTGCAGATCGAGGCCCCCACAGTGAGGGAGGGAGTGGGGGCAGGCATTGCTCAGCCGGGGTGGGGTGGGCACAGGACGGAGCCACCAGCAGCTCATCCAGGAGGTGTGTGGGAGTGGCGGGGGCCGCCCCCCCCACCCCCC
>NW_005841953.1:399449-412419 GCF_000455745.1 Alligator sinensis
GGTGGCCCCAGATCTGCGTGCAGGGCAGGGTGGGGCGGGGCGGGCTGTTGCTGCCAGCTGGGGATGGAGGCTGAGCTAGGCTCTTCCTGGTGAGGGTGTTGGGCCCGGGTGGTGCCAGGCTCTTCCCAGCAGGTGGGACTGGGCTGAGCTATGCTCGGGGTGTGTAGCAGCAGCACTGGGAGGAGGACTACAGAGGGTGCTGCATCAAATTTTGGGGTGGCTGCAGCCTCCCCTGGAATCTTCTCTCAGTGCTACCACCGGCCTGGTGCAGAGAAAGGATTCCCACCCCCCTGTTATCAAACTTAATACTAGATTTTAGGATGGGGTGAGAAAACACCCCTTACCCACCAGACCCCTCAACCAGGTGCTCCCTTGTGCACGGCAGGGGAAATCTCTAACTGAGGGCTTTACTCGCCCCATTCCTGCCTAGACTGATTCCCCTAGCCGTGCCCTCTCCTCATCCCAGCTTGGGTAGGAACCAGGAGAGGGGGAGGATAGGCTGAGGTCTGCTGGGGGGGGGGGGGGAAAACCCTCCAAGGCTTTTCCCCGCACAAGCAGGGAAAAGCCACGGAGGGGTTCCTTGCCTGGCACTTCCTGGCTAGGGTCTGGTGTGGGCTAGGGAAGGGATTTAAACCTTCCTTCCCCCCCACCCCTCCATCTTCCTCAGCTAGCCAGGCTCAACCAGGGAGCAGAAAACAAGGGAGAAGTCTGGGAGGGTTTCTGTCCTCTTCTCTCCACATGCCCCACCTCCCTCCACACCCAGCAGACCCCAAATCGGGTCTAGTGCTGGGGTTTTCCTTCCACCCCCTTCTCACCTGGCCTGAGGAGTGGTAGTGCATTGAACTTCTTTTCTGTTACAGGTTTAAACTGGTTTCTGATCACTTAAACCAGTCTGTGTTTAACTTCTCTCCCTAGCCCTAATGAACTGCATTCTCCAAATTACACCCCCAAGAAGAACTTACACTAGTCTAACTCTTTTACACTACAAATTTTTCTCAACTCTCATGGTTGTTAGGTGCCATGTAGCCTACCATGCAAATCTTGTGTACAGAACCACCACGGCCAGGCCCATGGTGATTATCCATGTGACCCACAGACCGAGTTTCACAGATTTCATCTATAGATTTTTTTTTAATGACTTTAAAGCAATTAAAGATCTCCTACTTTTCTATTCACTGTTAAACACTCATAGGGAATGTCTCGACGAGTGTGGTCGTGCGGTATGTGGAGCTGCAAACACACTTGCAGAGCCACATACCGCACAGTCCAGTGTTCTCTGCAGTGCAAGGGCATACTACCCAAGCATGCGTGGTGGTGGGTTTTTTTCCATGGGTTTTTTTGATCCCTGGATATTTAGGAGTCAAAAATATCACAGGGGAAAAAAACAAACTGCCCAAGACACACTTAGCCCGTGCGTACTGATGAGAAGCAGAGCGAGGCCACCCAGAGCTGCACTGCAGCTGCCAGTCAGGCTTTGTGCAGCAAAATCACCACAGCTGCAGCCCTGGGAGCCCACCAGGACCCCAGATAAGGTTGCTGGGGCCAGCCCAGTGCTGGCCCCAGCCTTCCCTACTCCACCAGGGGCAATTTAGAGTGCTCCAAAGCACACGTGGCACAGGTGTTCCCCGGGGACAAGCAGCAGCAGCAGCACGAGGTGCACTGCCACTACTTGTCTCCGATGAACCAAACGTCCACACACGTCTAGCCGTACCCATAAGCTTTGTCCACTCTGAACTAACTGACGGGAGGACATTTCTAACAAATTCCTTATACTTCCATTGGCTTTTTGGCAGTCCACAATGGGTCATTTTTAATGCAATTTAATTTTCTTAATTAAATTTTCCCTGAGGTATCATCGCAAGGGATTATTTTCCCTTTGATTCCTTTATTTAATATTTCAGAGCCAAAAGCCTGAGCTGAGAGACGATCAACTCAGCTTTCACAGGTTAGAAAGTTTCGCTTCTGATTAACCCTCAAAAAGGATGTGGGTTTTTAAAAAGTGTAGAACATTCATGTTTGTTAAAAAAAAGAAGAAAAGTCTTGTTATAACAAGGCTTAAGAAAGTAAAAGGAAAATTAAGTATTGCCAAATTAAAAACAAAAAAGGCTTCTTGCTATCTTGGATTGTAAAGGAAATATGTTCAGTTGCATGAAGTGGGATTCAGGTGCCCAACACTCATGGACTTTCAGTGCAAGGAATACTCTTGAAAATTTCACAAAATCTGTTGCTTTTCATAAAGCTGTAGCTGCTGAAGTTGTGCAACTAAGCAAAAATATCAGCTTTCATTAAAAAAAAAATTCTAGAGCTCATGGCTAATGACAAAACCTTGCAAATATAAACCCTAAACACTCCAGTACCAGATGAAAAGCTCAAAGGTTATGAATTAAAAACTACACACACTGTTTTTAGGAAATCAGTTCATAATTTTTATATGGTGGAGACTGGCAGTATTGTAGAACTTGGTGTCCAGCTATGCAGTAGGCCTTCCTTTGAAAAACTGTTCCCTAACTTGTTATGTGAGAGTGATTGTGTGTACATGGTATGTGCTAGTTATGTCTTTCCACTGGATGGCAGATCGTACGCACACCATAATTACCTTGACAGAAAAGCTAAGTCATAGCAGTAGGGAAAAGAAAACAGCAATATAACAATGAATAATAAATCATACAAATGACAAAAAGATGTTGCAGAGCAACTTTGTAAACAGATTCAGTAATATTATTTTAAACCAAAGGTGTGGAGGGCCTCTGTATTTGAGAAAATTTCAATTTTATATTTGCTACTAAGACACAATGTCACAATCTTCCAGTCTAATATTATAGATCACAAAACAGCAATCATGTCACAAAAAAAAAAAAAGCTCAAGAGAAAGTCCAGAGAAGGGCCACCTGTATGATCAGAGTCTTGCACAGCAAGCCATACGAGGAAAGGCTGAGGGACCTGGGACTCTTCAGCCTAAAGAAGAGAAGTCTGAGAGGGGACTTGGTAGCAGCTTACCACTACATCAGAGGCGTACATCAAGGGCTCGGTGAACAACTGTTTACCAGAGCACCCTTGGAGAAAACCAGGAGCAACGATCACAAACTCCTGGAAGACTGTTTCAGGCTCAGCATTAGGAAAAACTTCTTTACGATCAGGGTGCCCAGACCGTGGAATAAGCTCCCTCCAGAGGTGGCAAAATCACCTACACTGGAAATCTTCAAGACGAGATTGGACGGTCACCTTGTTGGGATCACCTACAGGCCAGATCCAACCCAACACAGGATTTTATCTAGTCCACAGCAGGTCCCCTGGCCCCACCCAGCCCAGGCATGGGGGCAGGTGGTGGGGGGCCTGGGCTGAGGTATGTGCAGCCAGACCCACCACCCCCAGGTGCACAGTAGGGTTGGGGTGATGCAGTGACTAGAGTCAGTTTCCCAGCAGCAGCAGCTCCTTCCTGCTGCCACTGCAAGTGTCACTGCCAGACCCAGCTCTGCTGCCAGGCATCCTAGCCTGTCCACCCACCACTGGGGGAACTGGAGTGACAGAACTTCATGGAGACTGACCTGGGACCCCCACAATCATGGCTTTGCCCTGGCACTGGCCCTGTGATGTTACCACCCCATGATTATTTAGTCTAGAGAAGAGGATCCTGAGAGAGGATTTAATAGCAGCCTTCAGCTACCTGAAGGAGGGGTTTGAAAGAAGATGGAGCTAGATTGTTCTCAGTGGTGGCAGATGCCAGAACAAGGAGCAGTGGTCTCAAATTGCAGCAAGGGAAGTTTAGGTTAGATATTAGGAAGAATTTTCTCACCAGGAGGGTAGTAAAACACTGGAACAGGTTACTGAGAGAGGTGGTAGAAGCTCCATCCTTGGAGGTTTTCAAAATCTGGCTAGACAAAGCTTTGGCTGGGATAATCTAGTTGGGGATGGTCCTGCTTTGAGCAGGGGGTTGGACTAGATGACCTCCCGAGGTCCCTTCCAACCCTAACTTCCTATGATTCTATGATCCTGGCCCCAACTCTGCCCCACTCCCCACCCGTCCATGGCCCCATCCCATCCACCACCCAAGCACACGCTACTCACTCACCCATCCACTTCATCCAGCAGTCCCGGAGGTGAGTGCCAGGAACACAGGCCCTGGCCAGATAGGATCAATTGCACCCCCTGCTCACAGCTGGGCCAGGTCAGCACCTCCCTCCACCCCACCCCCGCCACGTGGGGCCAGGTCAGCACCCACCTCTTCCAGCCCACAACAGCTCACCAAAACTGTGTAAGTGGCCCTCCAGCCCAAATAATTGTCCACCCCTGGGTTAAAGTGTCTTGCAACCTGGCTGGCATTCTAGTGAAGCATCTGAATGAATGCTGGTGAATCAGAAACAGTTACTGCAGATGTGATGCTAGCCATATCACTACCATGGGCTTCACTGGTTAGAGAAACCAGTGAGCCTGAGGTATGATAGGTCAAAGCCCCACTTGAGCTCTCACTTTTTGATTCACAAAAGAAGCAAAGTTTAGCAAAGATTTCAAGATTTCAAGGCAAGTGGTCCCAAAGCTCTGTCAGTCACTTGGCATGGTATCAGTCAGAGTTTTGGTGGCTTCATAATTTTTAACATAATCCTGGTCATCAGAGAGTTTGGACACTTGCAGGTCTTGTTGCATCTGTTGTAAACAGTAGCTATGGAGCAGATACAAATCTTGAGCAATTGTGGGGATATTCCAAATAGTAAACAAAGAGATGCGTGAAAAATACTATCTTTATAGACCTAAGACAGCTGTGTTGTAAATTACTAACATTGCACAGGTATCTTTAGATTCTCTGTGACTTATCTTAAGTCTTGTCTGACACCAGGTTGTAGAGCGCAGTGCCTGAAAGTTTTGCAAAGACAACGGCATGCCTAAAAGTAAAACATTTAGGGGCAAATCTTACCTCCACCCACTGAGCTAAAGACAAGCCAGAGTTTCTCCAGCCTACACTTTCCCAGAACACAGAGAAGGGGAACAGAGGAGCCGTTAGGGTGAAGTGGCTGTACATCAAATGCAAGGTGCTATCAGCTATGGAGGATTTCACCATATTCAAGAGCAGCTGTGCCATGAGGATTTGGCCCTAGCCACAATACAGTATAAATGGCTTGCTGTTGTGTAAGTGCTGCTTTTAGGAAATACCAGAATAAAAGTGAAGACTGTGTTGTGGTATTTATTACCTTTTAACATCATCCATACTATACACGTCATACAAGTTTAGAAAAGCCATAGTGCTTTCAGAATATTTCCCCACTTTGTTTTTTAGTCTGGCTTCTCACCAGTTATGTTATAACATGTCCTTACACTGGCACTTCACAGGCTGAGTAACAAAAATGGCATAAAGGAGCTTGCCGACTTAAAGGATGCTAATGCAACATGGCAGAGGTGATAAGTGTGTCATCTCTAGAGATCAGACAAGAAGGGTATAACTGACCCTCCAGCACACTGCCTATCAAGCTCTGGAACACTGCCGAGGCAGCATCCAGACCAGAACTGTAGGACGGGGAAGTGATAGCAGCAGCAGTTATGTTTAGCCACAGGAGAAAGCAGTACCCGAACAAAGGTTTAGTCGTTCTTGTGGAGGAATAGTAACTTCTAGGGATGCACTGATATATCGGTGGGCTATCAGATACGCACCAATAAAAGGAGAAATTACGATATCGGCTATCAGCTTTTTTTTGGTTCTGGTAGCCAATAATTACGACTGCGTGCACAAAGCACCCTGGCGAGCTAGTCGAGTCCCCGTGCCCTGCTGCCAGCCCGAGTCCATGGCAGACTATAGGTCCCAGCAAGCAGCAGGAGGGGGAAGGGGCACCAAAGAGCAGCCACAAGGCAATGCACTCAGCAACAAAGGGACTGTTAACAGATCCTCCTCCTCCTCCTCCTCCTGCTGCTGCTGCTGCTGCTGCCATGGCAATACCATACACACAGCAAGGGCCTGAGCACTGGGGCTGCCACAGGAACATTGAGCTGCATGCTAGGAGGTAAGGGGCCGCACAAGGGACATTTTGCTCCACTGGGCACTGGATGCCTTTGCAAAAGCAGCTTCTCCCCAGCGGCCACAGGAGCTTGGCTGCAGAGGGCCCTCTGGCACTGAGGCAGCAGTGTGCTTTGGGGCCCCAAATGCACCTGGCATCACTGTCTGCACAAGGGTCCACCCCACCAACCCAGGACAGCAGCCTGGGCTCCGTGGGGAGCAGGGCTGAAGGTAGGAGCCATGGGTGAGAGGGTGATATGCATGGGAATAAGGCAGTCATCGCCTTCGTCACTGAGGGCCGGAGCAGGCAGAAGGCAGCACCTGGTTCGCGGGATGCCCGATACAATGTTTTGAGTTGCTCTGCGGAGCTTGAAATAAAAAAGGTTTATTTATGTCAGTAGTTTAAAATGTCTTGCACTATTACTAAATATTGGTTATCAGATCGGTGTATTGGCCAATATAGTTGGTTAATCATTGGCTATTGATACTGGCCAAGGAAATCTTTAACTGGTGCACCCCTAGTAATATGCACCCTTGGTGCATATTAAAGCGGGGAAAGCAGCTTTCTCATTATAAACCTTGATTTCAAACACTCTCCTGCCAGACACAGAAAGAAATTCATTATGTTGAATTTTTGCCTACATCTCTCATCTCACAAGAGCTTTTTTTCTTTTTCTCTTCTCCCCTTTTGGAGAGAGGGGAAGGAAATTTGGCAAGTACAGGGCAAAAGATTTTTAAAAGTGGTGGGACAAAATCCTGGCCCCAATGAAGGTAGTGACAAAACTCATATTGAACTTGAGGGTGTAGAGATTCATACAAGGATGTCTGAACACTGACTGACTCCATTTTTGGAAAGTTCTCTTCATTTCAATGTGTCCTTAAAATTTGTTTCACGCTGAAATACTTGTTGATGTGAATTGATTTTTAGCAATTCTAACGGGACATTTTGGGAAAGAATGGCCGTATAACAATTGCTCATTGTTACTCCATCCAACTTAAATTCCACAACTTCTTCCAAGAATGTGTCTCACTACATAATTCTTCACAACCTATTGCCCATCACCATGTCTATTGAAAATACCACCTGTTTTCAGGTTTGTTTCATACACCCACTCATCAACTTCTCTTTTTCTCCTGCCCTTGACTCTCCTGGTCTGAACTCTCTTTTCCACATAGTCTTAAGGCTTTCTGGTTACATGCTCAAACTACCTGTCTGCCCTTACCTTTCACCTGTGTTAAATTCACTTTTTAAGAAAAAAAAGAAACTAATGGAAGCCTCAAACAATCCAAAGACATGTTCCGGAAGGATTTGGCAGATTAGAAAGCTGGGCTGAAGCCAACAGGATGAAGTTCAATGCTGACAAATGCAAGGTGCTGCACCTTGAGAAAAAATTATCAAAAACACAAATACAAAATGGATGACACATGGCTGGAAGGCAACATCGTGGAGAAGGATCTGGGATTCTTGGTAGATCACAGATTCAACATGATGCACAGTGATGTAACTGTACAAAAGGCAAATGCAGTTTTGGGCTTTATCAATTGAAGCATTAGGTACAAGACACGAGAGATGATAGTACCTCTCTACTTGGCACTAGTTAGGCCACATCTAGAGTACAGTGTGCAGTTTTGGGCTCCATGTTTTAAAAACGACATGGAGAAGTTA
This sequence comes from Alligator sinensis, assembly GCF_000455745.1. Lineage (NCBI taxonomy): Eukaryota > Metazoa > Chordata > Crocodylia > Alligatoridae > Alligator > Alligator sinensis. The sequence goes on from NW_005841953.1 coordinate 407,096, forward strand.
GAAAAAGTCCAGAGATGGCAACAAGAATAATAAATGGCTTGGAAGGCAAGTCACATGAGGAGAAGCTGAACAAGCTACACATGTTCAGCTTGCAGAAAACGCACTTAAGAGGGGACACAATAGCGGTCTTCAAATACCTGAAGGGTGGCCATAGAAAAGGGAGACAATGCCTTTTCTCTCTTGCTGCACAGAGTAGGATATGAAAAGCCTGAAGTTTCAGCGAAGTAGGTTTCAACTGGATATCAGGAAAACCTTCTCCAGTGTTAAAACAGTGAGGAAATGGAATAGACTGCCTAGGAAAGATGCGGACTTGCCTTCACTGAAGATGTTCAAGAAGAGGTTGGACAGCCACTGGTTCGGGATGATCTAGGTCAGGGGCAGGCAATTATTTCAGGTGGAGGGCCACTTAGCAAGTTGTGGCAAGCTGTCAAGGGCTGCATGGGTAGCCCCGCCCCTTGACAGGTGCCCTGCCCCCTGGTCACCATCTTGGGATCAATGTCCCAAAGTCTTGGGATTAATGTCCCAGGGCCAGCAGCAGTGGGGCCCAGAGCAAGGTGCAGGCTGGCAGGGGTCTATGGAGACAGGCTGGGCTGCACCAGTAGGAAGAGGGGAGAGCTGGCCTGGATCCATAGAGCCCCTGCCACCCTGCTTGGGGCCCTAATGGTGCTGGCCCTGGGACATGGGTGTGGGCCCTGTGCTCCCGCACCTGCTCACTCCCAGTGCCGTGCCCCCCCAGCCCCAAAGTACAGGCGGGGGGCAGCGCGCAGCCCCAACCCCCTGCTCACCAGCAAGGAAGGAGCTGGTGCTGAGCATGGGGGAAAGGCGGCCCCTCGCCCACCCCATGGCCAGCGCTCCCTGCTGCAGCCTGAGCAGGCACAGGCAGCCCCAGGTGGGCTGCGATCAGCTGCAGTGCAAGGCGCCGGCCACAGGGCGGGGGAGGAGCTTCTTTCTCCCCCTGCACTCAGCACCAGCTTGTAACCCGCCCCCGCTGCCAAACTGGGCCCCGCGCCAGCTCCAGGCTCGCCCATGGGGGCTGTGCGTGGCAGCAGCAGCTGCGGCCCCCCTGCTTGCCATGCCGGGCAGCGTTTGCTGCTGCTGCCCACCCGGAGCTTGAGCGCTGGGCAGCAGCAGGAAACACTGCCCGGCATGGCAAGCAGGGGGACCGAAGCTGCTGCCACTGCAGTGCAGCCCCGATGGACAAGCCCAGAGCTGGCACGGGGCCCAGGCTGGCAGCGGGCTGGATTACAAGCCGGTGCTAAACACAGGAAAAGCGGCCCCTCATCCGCCATGTGGCCGGTGCTCTGCACCGCAGTCACTCGCAGCCCACGTGGGGCTTCCTGTGCCTGCTCAGGACAGCCCCGCCCGGGCCGTGAGTGGCTGCAGCATGGAGTACGGAGCTACAGGGCAGGGGAGGGGCCGCTTTTCCCCCCGCGCTCAGCACCAGCTCATCCCCTGCACTTCCCCCCACTCCCCACTCTTCCCTGAGGTTCCCGCCCCGGGACAGCCACATGGTCCCAGGCCTGAAGCCCCAGCTGGGCCTTCCAGCTGTGGGGGCAGGGCCGGGTGGGCCCTGCTGTTGAAGGAGCCCCCCAGGGGTTCCCCTGGGTCCTACTGCCCTTGCTTCCTGTCATCTTTGACAGGAACCAAGAACAGATAAATTTTAATTTTCTAAATTTTTTAGGGGTCCTGTGGACCGGATAGAATGGCCTCAGAGGCCGGATCTGGCCTGCAGGCCGTATTTTGCCCACCCCTGATCTAGGTGTAGCTGTGCCTGTGAATTACTATGGGTATTTTCCATGTTTCTGGGCTTTGCTGGTTGCGGCATGGAGCTGAGAGGACCCCTGGCCCCTGCTACTGAATATTTCAAGGGTTTTTTAAGCCTTCCTCAAAAGCACTGGGTGTTAGCTGCATGCAGCCAAGGCTGGGGATTTTTACTGGGTGTGCCAATGCTCTTGCTGGACTTGACCTCAGAGGTTCCTGGATCTTGCCCCTCAGCTTGAGGTCAGACTAGGGATCCTAGAAATCCATTTGCCAAAGAAAAAAAAATGCGGAATTTGCAGTTTTACAGAGAATCTTTAGAATTATTGGGGGGGAAAATAAAAACTTACTGAAAATAAAAGTCTGGCTCCCCAGTAGAGGCCAGCAGTTCTCACAGCCACTGCAGCAACCTGCCGGGAGGGAGAAGCCACCAGCACAGAGGGAAGCAGCCAAAATGGTGGCCTCTCCCTCCTCTCTCCACCAGCGACTGGCCAAGAGGGCTGCTTGTTGTGTGGCCCTGCCTCTCTGCCAATCAGCCACAGAAAAACACTAATTTTTATATTTTTTTATCACATAAGTTTGCGTTTTTTATCACAATAAACTCAGATCCCTGCTGATCACCATATTTGGGGTCAGGAAAGAATTTTACCCCATAGTCAGATCAGTATGGACTGTGGGGGTTTTTGCCTTCCTCTGCACCATAGGGCATGACCCTCTTCCTGGGATCTCTTGAGCTTATATTAATAACCTTTATAAATGAAGGACATTGACTGTCATGGTCCACCCTGCTTTATCTGTGACAGTTTAGGGGGTTATGTCCTGTGTTGCATCAGGGTTGACTATATAGTTTTTGCTAAAACGTTAGACAATGGACTAATCATCTTCAGACAGGAGGTTGGACCTATGGAAGACCCTTCCAGCCTTACTTCTATGATTCCATGAAATGACTGTGAAATCAACCAATAATATCTAATGCAGACTTCTAGAAACAAGACAAATCAGTTCCATAATACAACTATTTCCCTAGCCTTGAATGAATTCCAGCCTACAATTCATATGTTATTAATTAGCATAGCAAGATTCTTCAATAGTATGCAGATAAATAGCTGTAATTGCCATTAAAGGCCTGATTCAAAACCCAATGAAATTAAGAAAAGTAAGAGGGAAGGTCAGATATGAATTAGGAGGCATTACTAACTGATGAACAAAATAGATGTTAAAATAAATGTTATTCTCAGAGTAATAAAACATACCTGCTAGCCTCTATCTTTCTTCATTTACCTAGATGTTAATGTTTTTGCAAGACAACATAACTATGTTACTGGTGCAGAAAAATGTGCCCTGACCAGTGAATGAATCAGTCACTGAACCAATGTAGCTTTAAGTGTTCACGGTGAGAAAAATGCTCCCTTCCACAACAAAATGTCAACAGATTAAGCAATGTTCAATAAGAACTCACAGCAGCACTGGCTTATAGGGAAATATTTGAGGGGGGGAGTGGGAGTAAGCTTAATTAATACTGTTTCCCATAAAAATGGAGAGGGGAGAGAAAGAAAAGCCCTTAGGATAGTTATTCCTTATATGAGAGCAATTGTTTTCCTGCTCATTGTAATGAGGCCTGACTCACACTTGCATGGCAGAGATGCAAATTCAAAATAATGTTACCTTCTTGATTAAACACAACTTTGAACAGTAGGCGGTACAGGGCTTGCTTTGACTGTACCAGACTAGGGTATCACAGCTGTGTTAAAAACGTGACTCTTTAGTCTTCAACTGGAAATCAGAAGGTTCCCATCTCAGGTGAAAACAAAGGATCAGAACAATAGCTTCATGCTCAAATTATACCAGTCGTGGTTCTAAGCCAAAAGGTTTTTAACGCAAGCACGCTACTGCAAGAAAAGAAATGCCAGATTCTGCTAGCTGTGAGCTTTGAAAGCATTCCGCTGGGATGGAGGGAAGAGGAGATAATGATTGGGAGGGGTGGGGGGGGGAGAAGGAATGAAATTGAGCAGCAAACTGTTTGTTCACAAAAAAGAAAAAAGGTTTGCAGGAATCTAGGACAGCACTGCAAGACTGACTGCATCTAGAAGGAAAATAAAATAAAATAAGATGAAAGGGCTCCATTTAGGGCAGTTTTGTTTTTCCAGCATCCCCATAAGTTAGTTAGCTATCAGTTCCTTTTGAGAGCTCAACCTTAAAAACAAACAACCAAAAAAACAAATATTACAGGAATGTTAACTGAAGTTCTTTGTGACTTTCAATCTCAGAGTTCATTTACCTGTATCCCATTAAAAAATTGATGCATCTTTCAACAATTATTTTAGACATGGTGGGGCAAGCACAAGCTTAGTGCATTTAAATGTTAAATGTTATGTTCGCATTTAAATGTTCTTGAATGAATAATGATACCGGTTCTCAAAAAGAGACAGGCCATTCTGTTACACGTACGTTTCCAGGACACAGTTTGTTTTCTTTCATAAAAGTATTTGGTACTGTTCTGCTGGAAAATTTTCACCCAGCTCTGTTATTAAATATGCTTCTTGTCCAACGTGTTATACACACTGAAATACTTCATATCAATAATCGTGTTTCATATTTGTAGTTAATCAGACTCCTTGTGCTAGATATTCCATCCTTTCTGAACTGAGAGTAAGCAACTCCATAAAAGAGTGATCTGAATATCTGCACATATATATTCAAGAAAAGAGATGTAAGGAAACATTTTTAAGAGAGAGGTTTGGCAGCTTCAGGGCAGTTCACATTGAGACGAATTCAGGTCCAGTATTCATTAAAAAGATGTTTATAATGATCACACCATCTTTGTAATTGCCATACCAAATATCCTTTACCTGAAAGAGGTTCCTATTTCTGGTGTCTTGTTTTCAGTAAGTAGCTCAGAAGCTCTGTGTAGATCAGTCATGCACAGACTGTGCATGACTATGTTATACTGTCTGTGACTCAGCATTGGCTGGAAACTTTTAGGGCTTCTGAATTAGCACTGTCACCTGCAAGATATCTTAGGAGTAACAGTGCAAAGAATCAATGTTTCAAAAGCTGAATGGGGAAGTCTAGCGGACCAGAAATCCTTGAAAACAAGAGAGTGAGGAACAAGTCCCTAGAAGAAGGGCAATACAAGGGAGATATGTATTTATGTGAGAGGAAGAGGAACATCACAGGAGTTCATTGTCTCTAAAGAAAGTCTGCTCATCAACTCTGGGCATTTTTACACATGCACTGGGAGGCTTGGGGGAGGGGGTGTGCACGCTTAAATTAGCTGCAGTAATTAAAAGTGCCCAAGCGTCATGTGCATCAGTGTTCCCCACCATTTTTGGTTGCAGGGACACACGTGTGTGATGCCAGAGTCTGCTGGAGTGCGTTTATCTCCATGTTCCAGCAGGCTCAATTAATCGAGTCTGCTCTGATTCACTGGATTTCCAGTGCGTCAGAGCCAACTCCCTGCACATTTGTAGGAGCCCCCTGTGCTTAAACATGGTTCCCTAAAGTGATTATGTAAAAGTGTGTCTTTTTCAGTTCGATCTATCTATGCATTCAAGATTTTCCTGCTG
>NW_005841953.1:412450-427708 GCF_000455745.1 Alligator sinensis
TTCAGTAGCAAAAATTTTGATTTTTCTCAGTTTCATTCATCCTTGCAAAGGGGATCAATGAGAGCCACCTTCCACAGTGATCCCTGGTAATATCTCTAACAGCCAAGGGCTCCCAAATCAACAAAAACATCAAAGTGCACAAAGATAAAGACATAGACACCATTTTTGTCATACGAAAGAAAAAAATCCTTGCAAAGTAACTGATGATGTTTGAGATGGAGCTAGATGATTTTATCCGATTCATATACCATCCAATGGAAACATTATTGAGTCCCATTTAGAAGGCTACCTTATTTCACCCCAACCTTCTCAGATTATGCCCTCTCTTTCTTCTGCCTGTGGCTACAGGCGTGCTCCAATGAGCCAGACACACACAGCTGAAGGCAGCATATGAAGACAAACTGAAACAGACAATAGTAAGGACAGCATTTCGCCAAAATACTCTGTTACTAGTGACTGTATACATGCCACTATGAACAGAACTCAATTTTCAGGTTTAAGGTTGAATTAGCATGGATAGCAATTTAAAAAATATATATATACAATATGTATAAATTGAGCATGTTTTAATCAGAAGTCCTCAAAATAGCATACGTGTGGACCTCATCTTTTTAGTCACTTTTCACTATAGAAACACATACTTATTAGAGCAAAAACAATGAGAAGTTCTCTCATTTCAGCTTAGAAAACAGGAGCTTTTATTCAGTTCCTGCATGTAACTCCCATTTTAATCAAGGGGAGATGAGCACCTTAAATGTGAGAAATTACACCTCACAGTTGCCATATTCTTTTATAGCCACTACGAACCATGTTAAGAATAGGTTTGAAGCAAAACAATTTGAAAACTTTGCATTAACCAGACTAACTAGAAACTGCATCTATTGGCTTGGACATCCGCAACACAGCTCAAAGCTCAGAAATGAATACCACCACAACATAGACACTTAAGGACAGATTCCAAAAGTCAAATGAAGGCATACATAACTTAGATCCCTACTTATAAACGGTTCTCAAACCCAGGAGTGTGAGCTGCTAAAACTGCCTAAGCAACTTAGTACTCAACTTTAAAGTTCCCCTTGTGTCTAGGGGCGTTTTTACACACACTCCAGGAGTTGGGGGTGGGGACCCTTCAGAGAGGCTCTCAGAGCCGCTCTAATTAAAGTGCCTTGAGCATCTCGTGTATCAGTGTCCACATGCTTCAAAATTATTGCAGGGATGCTTTATCTAAAGTTCATTGAACGAGCTCTAGTTAAAGCACCCTTGCCACCATTTTGAAGCACAGGGACACTGATATATGAGACATGGAGGCCTGGCTAGAGCATGCTAATTAGCATGTTCCAGCAGACTGGATTAATATAGTCTGCTCTGACGCACTGTAATAATACTGCGTTAGAGCAACCTTCTGGCTCGTCTGCAGGCACCTAAAAGTTTTGTTTCTGGCCATGCACAAACACACCTCAGTCTTGGTGGTCTCACATCTATTCAATATTAAAAACATAAATCAAAATATATAAGTGGCCCTTTGATTAGGGAGTGGAACCCAAGAATTCCCTTGTCCAGATGAGTGCCCTAAACACTAGGAAAAATCATGCTCTCTCTCTGCTTCCTCCCAGCCAATTATTTTATTTCTTTAATGCAAACTGGCCCAGGTTCAATAAAAGGAGCTGCAAGTTCCTGCATCCCAGAAAAGCTGATACCGTGGTAATCAGAGCACTCTTGGACAGAGAGGGAAGAGGGGGAGCGAGGTGTGGGTTTGAATCCACACTCTGTGAAAGGAGGAACTGAACCTAGATAAGCACTCTAAGGCAGGGATGTTAAACTCTAACCATGCCCTGGGGCAGATCCAGACTGCAGGGCTCCTTTGCAAGCCAGGGATGGTAGCAGCAGGGCAGGTGAGCTGTCAGCACAGCCCTCACTCAGCCTTCTACCACCACTGGTCATGTGCACCAGAGTCCAAGAAACCCAGATTTTGCAGCAGGCCACATCCCTCCTGTAACAGGATGGCGCCAAGATGTCCCTAGCAGCCCTTAATCCTGCCTGGCCCCCACTCTAGCGTCTCAGGGTCTCACCCTACTTCCTATCCTGCCATGACTTGGTGTTAAAAAGTAATGAAGGGAAGCTGCCCAAGGAGGCTGGTGAGCCTAGGGTCCTCTCACTTACTCTCTCTCTCTCTTGGTACTCACTCCCTCAGGCCCTACTTGCCTTAAGGGCTAAATTTGGGTCCTCCTTCCACCCCTACAGCCACATCCATCCCTGCAGATGTTACACTGTCCAGTTCCATCCTTTGCTAGAGGCCTCAGCCTTCTTGGCTTTGGCCTCTCTTTACTGTGACTACAGGCTTCCAGCCTTGGGTCAGTGATTCAGACCGTTCTGAGCCTTACCCCTCTATCTCTCAGCCCCTTGGCCATGTCTTGTCCTTTGTCCCAGCCCCCGCTGGCATCCCTGACCCAGGGCAAGGCTGCTCTCTGTTCAGCTCAGAATCCCCAGGCATCCCTGACCCACAGTAAGGCTACTCTTGGTTCAGCTCAGCACCCTCCTAGCCTCAGCCTGCTCCAGCCCACAGCCCTTGGGGTTCCCAACCCCAGGCTTGGCTGTCTGCTACTCAGTGCCTACCAGGCACCCCTCCAAGGCCTCCACACCTACCCTATCAGCCACCCCAGGCCTTCCAGTCTCAAGCTTAAATCATTATGAGCCAACAGTGTGCCCTTGTTGCCAAGAACGTTAATGACATACTGGGCTGCATTGGTAAGAGTGTTGCTAGCAGGTCAAAGGAAGTGATTATTCCCCTCTATTCGGCACTGGTGAGGCCACACCTGGAGTACTGCATTTGGTTTTCGGCCCCCCATTACAGAAAGGATGTGGACAAATTGGAGAAAGTCCAGCTGAGGGTAATGAAAATGGTGAGGGAGCTGGAGCACATGACTTCTGAGGAGAGGCTGAGGGAACTGGACTTATTTAGTCTGGACAAGAGATGACTGAGAGGAGATTTAATAGCAGCTTTAAACTACCTGAAGTGGGGTTCAAGAGAGGATGGAGCTAAACTGTTCTCAGCATTAAGAAACAGTTCTCATTGAACAGGAGCAATAGTTTCAAGTTGCAGCAAGGGAAGTTTAGGTTAGATATTAAGAAGAATTTTCTCACCAGGAGGGTAGTAAAACACTGGAACAGGTTACCCAGAGAGGTGGTGTAATCTCCATCTTCGGAGGTTTTTAAGACCTGGCTAGACAGAGCCTTGGCTGGGATGATCTAGTTCAGGATGATCCTGCCTTGAGCAAGGGATCGGACTAGATGACCTCCTAGGCTAGGGACAGATGTTACACATAAACTGGTTTAAGTGATCAGAAACTGGTTTAAACCTGTAACAGAGCAGATGTTCAGTGCACATAAACTGGTTTGAAAATGGCTGAAACTGATCTGAGATAAACCTAGTTGAATGTAGTATCAGACTTCACTGATTTGGATCAAACCAATTTATGCAATGTCTGTCCTATACCCATTCCTGGTTTAAGTTAAATCACGGTCCCCCATTATCCCAGATGCTTTGCAGCCCTGGGCAAGGCTCTGCTCCAGCCCAGCAAGTCTGGCCCCTCTCCTCTGCTCCCTGGCTGCAGCTCTGGCAAGAGACTGCAGGTACACCAGGGTCTGCCTAGCTTCTTCCTGCTCCCCACCTCACCCTCACCCCTCCCTGATGGAGCAGGGTTTCCACCCTCCCCTCTGCCTTACGCAGACACCTTTCAGTGTTAGCTAGCAGACCACAAGCTAGCTATGGTCCCTGCTGTAGGAGATAGGACAAAGGACAGTGGCTTAGGGCTCTTCGGAACTAATCAACAGGTAGCTGGTAATGTCCCTCCTTGGAAAAAGTTGTTTAAGTAGAGTCTGAACTAATGAGAGATTCTTTTGTTTTGCTGATGGGGTGATAAACACTGTGTAAACCACTGCTGGCACCCTGGCTGACCAGCAAGGCCTGGCCATGCCCCCCTGAGCTCATCAGTGTGGAAGGGAAGGGAGGGCTGCTCTAGCACCCCCCGGCTTCTAGCCTGAGCCACGCAGGCATGTGCCTGTATTTTTTCAGTCCAGAGGGGATGTCTGTGTGATTACAATCTGATTCAGCCTAGGCAGGTTAGACTAACCTGCAAAGACTGAATCAATTCAGGCTCAGGCTTTTTGAATCTGTCTCTAGCCCTGAGGTCTCTTCCAACACTACTTTTCTACAATTCTATGATAACATAAACAGAGGCCACTGCTTGACAACTATAGAAAACCAAACCAGCTCTGGGTTGTGGACTCACTACAGGCCATCAGCTCCCCTTGGCTCTCTCTTGGCAGCTCCAGGGAACAGCTCAGATGCCTGCCAGTGTCTGCTGCAAGCATCTCCCTGCAGTATGCAGGGTCAGCCTGCCTGATCTGGCTCTAGCTTACATGTCTGGAAGCCATGCCCCTTTTGTCATGTGCCTTCCTCAGCTATGCACAGTGGTTTTCCCTGTTAATTAAGGGCCAGCTGGCCCTCCTGCAGCTGCCACCCCATAAATCAGCTGGGGTTGCTGCACCATCAAAAAGTGGTAGGAGCCCCCTGGCTCCCTGTTACAGTCTCTTCTCCTCCCCCTGCATTATACACGAGAAACCGGGTTTAGGTCTCCTGTTACACCTCCATTCTGGTACCCCACCAGGAGCCTGGCCCATGGGCTGGATCCAGCTCATGAGCCATAACTTTAACATCTCTGCTCTAACCAATAAGTTACTGTATACAAAGGGGAGAAGCAAAGTCATCACCGCTTTCTCAAAGGAAACGAGCAATTCCTGTTTTTGAAACAAAGTGCTTCAGTGCCTGTCTTCATGAGGGGCTCAGGTTGTGACTCAAGAGAAGGAGGCACAGAGCAATGCTGTAGAAAGCACTGATTTAAAAAACCTCACGGTTTCTTTAGTTTTTCCTTGTTGGCTCACTTACATGGCTTCCTGCTCAGCAGGCAGGTTTCCAAGGCTCTCATTGCAAGACTCCTTCCCCTGCACTGTACAGGGAACCTAAGTACGTAACTCAAGAGTTCTGCATTCCCCTATAGGATCAAGGCTGCCAAGCATCAGCACAGCCAAGAGCAGAGTTGCAGTGCCTGGGTCCTTCCTTGGATCAGGGCTTTATTAAGAAGTGAACTTGGTTTCCCTGCAAGTTATTAGCCCATCAAGGAGATTGATCTACTGTCCATTTCTCAGAGTTATTACAAAAAGGTCACAAGTCAGCCAGGCAGATTATCCATGATAAACCTTCTGAGCTACTAGATGATACACTGTTAAATCAGCACACACCTTAATGCTGTACACAGTCTGTTTCTTCCACAGCACGCTGGAAACAACTGGCCTCATATAATCTCTGATCTTGCAACCAGTGACATACAAACTGTACTCACATGAGTTGCTACATTGAAAGCAACAGGACTACTTATACATGACAGTTTTGGACATGCAAAGTCCGTATAGGATTGGGTCAAGAAAAAAAAGCAACATCTACACACTAAATATGGCCAAGAGACAGAATCACATACAAGCAAGTAATTCCCACAAAAAAGTTTGCATCAATTCTCTTATTTCAGTTCCCAGTTATTTCTCTTATTTATACCTGGTAAGAATAATTAGGATTATTGTATATAGAATCAAAGCTCTATACACAAACCAGTTAACCACCAAAACCTACCATTACCTACAAATGACTTTCTTGTACCAAAAAAAAAAAAATCTTTCTGAAGTGCACATTTCCGTTAGCTTCACGTTCTGCTGTGCAAATGGAATGGGGATGCAACATACTTCTTCGGTGGGACATCCCACTAGGTTTAATGTATTGCTAAAATGGTTCTTTTGAGGCCTGGGCCAATTTAAGGACATTCAAGGATCAGATTATTTTTAAGCACTCTTAGGAGTTTACAAAGCACATTCACACTCCAGAGAAGAGCCTCCAGATACAAACACCACTTCTTCTAGTCCAGCTACGCCTCTTGTAACCTGGAGGATCATTTTTTTCATCCTTCCCACAAAAGACACACGTAAAGGGCTATTTTTACAGGGTGAGGGAAGCTTAATCAAGACAGACCCATCATCCAAATCCAAGCAATTGCTTCAATATCCAAATACAGGCCTCAAAAAACCCAACTATTCATATGCAGGTAAATTTACAAATCCAAGATCAGATTTTGGTTATTCTATTGCAGATGGACAGTGTAGAATAAGGAGGGCAGAGGAACCTTTTAACTACTCCTGCCACCTTCATGGGAATACCCAGATTACCAGTGTTTGTAATCAGACAGATTTGTTTGAACAGAACTACTGCTAAAGTTGATAGGAAATTTTCTCAGTGAAGGACAAAAACATCTAGTTTATTTATCTTTACAAAACTGAATATCCTATGGATTGTGGGCCATTGATTTACCAATCTCAAGTATGGAGGCTTCCTTTGCCTTGTTTTAATATCAGTTATAAAGCAGTAGAGGTATATGGCTTATTGCCCATCCCAAACATTCATGTTTTGAACAGAAAATGCTGGGTCCTTTATTTGCTTCTGGTTCTGAGTTAGACCCTCACCCTTCAGGATGTCTTCTGGTCACATTGTCAAGCTTTTCTCTTTGTATTTGAGGCTTAGAAGTCCTTCTTTTTTAAATCAAACCCCAGTCTTGTGTAATCCTATAACTGATAGATGGGGCTTTCAGTCAGACACCTAATATTGCATTTTTTTGCAATGAAATTGTGACAGCTAGCAACACACTGAATGAATGAAGGCTGCTGGTCTTGTCTTCTTTATCTTTCTTTTTCTTTAGTAAAAGCAAAGCAATAAAATTAAAGGCATTGTCAAATTAAGCTTCATACTTCTGTCTGAAATGCCTGCAGTCTTGGCTTATTAATGCATCACTTCAGCCTTGTGTTATGTTGATAGGATATAAAATATCTTCTGTTGTATATTTAAAAAGCCTATAAATATGAAATGGAAGGTGGTGATGTTCTGGCTATGGCTTTCTCTTGTTTGCCCTTCCTAGCCTAGCTGTAGTGTGGGCCAATATTTGTGCAGATGTTTGCATAAATTTAATCCAAGAGATGATGTGGAGGACTGGGCACTGAGAGGAAAACATTCCTGAGAATGATTTCATCACATGAGTCAGTAGCACAAAGGTAGAAGAAGTCTTCCTAAATCCCATTGTTACTACTGACTGCTTATTAAGAGCATGCTGTGTAAATTTTGTCCTTATTTCTAGGCTCCAGCCTTTCTGCATTCCCTATAGAGTTGTGCTTCAGTTCAACATGGAAGCTAACTTGCTGTTTGTACTTAAGTTCTCATTTGAAGAATTAGAGGTTTGCCCGAGTAGTGACAAGATCTTTTTTATCTCGGTCCAAATGACAGTGTGTGTTAATCCTGAACCATATTTGCTTCTAAACTTCCACTTTGAATTTGTTCTTCTTAAACAGATTATGTCTTGGGCATTACTGTGATTCTACCTTTGAGATTTTCTTAAGGATCTCCCTTTCTCCACATCTGTTTCTAGTCTCTTAATAGGTTTGGCTTTAAAAAGGAAGATTGGATAATTGTGAAGAGCTGTAGTTATCTGCAGCATGGCTCACTACAAATGTAGCAGTTTCTAGGCCATGTAATCTTATATCTCAGACAATGAAAATATGGATTAATAATTCTTTTAAACCTAAGATGTTGTCTTGGTTGTATCTAATAGCATGATGTAGGCAAAAACCTTAATGTCCGTATTTGAACAATTACATGAAGACATTCCTAATAAATGAAACTATATATAATGTCAGCATAAGTGTCTGAATGCTAAAGTACTTTCGTCTGGCCCTGACTGTGTAAAAACAAGAAGCAGGTGCACAGAGGAGCACAGAAATCAGAAAATGTTTAGACTAGGGTAGTAAATTAGGGCGTCTCCAAACAGAATTTTCATCCCATTGGAGGGAACAGTGGAGAAATTGGGGCATGACTCCTGCTGATATTAGTACTGAACAGTGATGCTGAAGGAAAGGGAAGCAATCTTGAGAGGTAGTAGAGTGGGGCCATGTGCATACAGATGTTTGAGGGTATCCTGTAGCTTCGCTAGCTATAGTTAGGCTGCTGAAGTTTGAACGCAGGGAAGGAGACAGATGCCAGTGGCATCTCCCAAAAGAGAATATAGGCAGACAGAAATCTGGTTTTAAGAAGTGGGTCCTACATCTCTTTCTTGGAGCTGTTATGTGGACTCTTTTTGGAACCCACCAGCCATGCTCAGCCCACTGCCCTGCCTCTGTTTGGATATTTAGTACAAACACTGGTAATCTGGGTATTCCCATGAAGGTGGCAGGAGTAGTAAAAACAAGAAGCAGGTGCACTTGCTTTTCCAGCCACAGGACTTGACTCAACAGTGCTCTTTCCTTGGCTTCAGGTTACTATTGTAACTCAGAACATCTATCTAATATTTCTGAGTCATGGTGCAGACCTTGTACTGTCTGCTATATAAGACAATATGGGGCATGCAAGATGCAAAAACTATATTTGTGAAAGGAGCTCACCCACAATCTCTGCATAGCTTCTACAGTTCCCTAACAGACCACATACATCTTAAAGGCTTATGTGCCTTTCCTGAAGCTTGAACAGTATTCAGCTTGGGATTTTGATGTTTCAACTTCAGAATTAAATATTTCATCCACTGCCTGAATGTCTTTTTCCTCTTATATATTTAATACGTTGCAACTGAAATCTACCTGTTTAAAACATGCTACATCACACAATACATCTCCTCAAACATGGAGTTGCATATGAAAAGTAAGCATTTCCACAGAGTCAAAATGATTGATCTTACACATGACATCTTTTCTGCCCAAAATTAATGGCAGAATTAATACATATTAATAAATTTATTAATTGATAAATATTGCTTCCCCAGTGCATGATCCACTCATCCTATTATAATGGGACAAAAAGAAAAGTTTACCATTGCCCTGAGACTGACATAGGTTACTGCACAAAACAGAAATTTCAACTAGTCATAAAGAGACAGTGATAATAGTGGCATGGCCTGAATGTGGCTTCCCTTATTACGACTTATATATATTACCAAAGCACATATAATGTATGACCACCCAGGGTGGTCACTGCATGTTTGAAGATAATACTTCTTTAAGGTAATACTTCTGTCCATCTTCCTGGAGAAAAGGACAGAAGCACTAATAGGGACTGGGTACCACTGAATTCTGTTCTCACTTGTACTTTTGCAGCTTCTCAGGCTTCAAAACAGTTTCACCAATGTATAGGAGAGCAGAATTTGTCCAAATGTCTCTTTGGCCTTTCTACCAATTACTTTTCTTCTGCTTACTCTCTCCCTCCATCACAGTAGGAAGGAGGCAGACACGACAGAAGTTAGTTTTCTAACCGTCTATCTCTGCCATATATATCTGGAGAGCAGCTATCATGCATGCCATAGTACAGTAATACCACTCTGCCCTGACTTCCACAAAGCCAACAGAGCATTAGTCAGTAACCTCAAACAGTAGCTTCCAGTGAGATTTAGGCTGGTCCCAGATGAACTGCCTTTGTTCACCTCTATTTAGGAATCACAACCATCACTGAGCTAGGAGTTTCCCAGGTTTCAGTCTGGTTTAGCAATCTATTGTGTAGTCCCAGTAAAAATTCAAGTCAGTAAGACAACAGAATTTAGGTTCTAGTATTCAAGTGCTGATTAGCAAAACTATATTTAAAGAGTTTGTAATAGTAATGAACCACTAAACAACACCTTAGTTTTCCCAGATGACTACTGGCTGGGTGGAGGACAAAGTGCAGTCAATCAGTTTTAAATTCTGTGGACGCCACATAAGCAATTACTCATTTGTTTAATAAGAGTTCAGTTTTATCCAAAGGGAGCTAATTTAGTCCAGACGACATTCTGGCCTGTATTGCCATTTCGGGGGTTAATGACTCTTAAATATAAGTGGGGTTTGATTTCGGGATAACCCCATGCACTTTTGCTTGAAGACTCAGATAGGAATTTAAATTAAGGCTTTAAATTAAAGAAATATTGGTACTTTACCGGCATCTGCACAAAAATAAAAATATCTCGAAAGTGTGAAAAAGAGAGTCTGCTTTACTAAATCCATAAAACGAAACTTCAGCTAAGGTCTCAATAATAGCTATCCTGACTGCTGCACATACAATTTCTCCCACGGACCTTCTGCTGCGAATCAAGAGAATGGTGACTGCACAGAGTCCTCAAAGAACTTTGTAGCATACTACTATGCACAAATCGCTAACGTGCATTTGGCAGATCATGCCTTTTGAAAATAGGCACAAGGGTTCCCTCCCACCCCACTTTATAATCCTAAGGAAACAGTATCAAGATCCATACAAATGGAACTATTTTTACTGGCATTATGAATACACCTTCAAGCCCCAGTTGAACAGAAGGAACCATACCGCTGAGCACAAAGCATACACATAGTAAGAAACAGTCCTTACCCTACAGACTTTATACTCTAAACAAATCAAAGGGGGGGAACAGAAACACAGACCTGGGCGACAGAGTGCCTCAAGTCCACCAGCAAATCAACAGTAGAGCTTAGAAGAGAATCTAAATCACCCAACCCCTGGTCAGGTACTCTATCCAATAGACCATACTACCTGTGATGTAAAAAGACCACAGAATTGCACTTAGGGCATCTAAAAGTGCTAAGAGCTCAGAAATTTTCAGGACTTCCAGGAAATGACAAATATAGCAGCATCAACACAGTATAGTCCATGCTGAAACCTGATCAGGGCTATTTCTGCTGAGCTAAAGCAATTATATTCACATTTTTGCTTGATCTAATGACTGTAAAAAGGTGGGTTTTCCTTATTCCCCAACCCGCATTAGATGTAGCATGTGATTCTTAATTAACCCAAACCACTTTGGCAGCCCATGAGACAGTTATCTGAGAAAGGATGGAAAAGTGGATACTAAAGCCCTACATATTCTTCCGTGGACTTGGATAGTGAGCATGACTGCCCACTGCCTTGCACTGTGTGAGGTCATTCACCTCTCTCCCAAGTACATCTGAAGCCTAATAGCACTGATTTGATTGTGTTTAACACTATTTCGCATCAACCTCAAGCAAGTATTAAATGAATTTACAAAAAGTGAAAATAAGTGAAGAGTCGGGCTCAGGAAGTAGCTAGAAAGTAGGACGTAGCTAGGTTTTTGGTTGTAGCCGTGTTAATCTAAGGACATTTTGAGTAGATGTGATATCTTTTATTAGACCGAGTACAGCTAGTCCTTGCTTAACATTATAGTTACGTTCTTGAAAAATGTGACTTTAAGCAAAACAATGTTAAGCAAATCCAATTACGTCACAGTAGTTACCTACCAGCAGTTGGCAGCCAAACAACGTTATAACCAAACATGGTGCGACTTTAAACAAGTATGTTCTCTAGTAGATCAGCAACATAATAATGAAACAACGTTAACCGGGACGACATTAAGTGAGAAGTACCTGTAGTTGGAAAAAGGTTCTTTCCAAGCTTTTGGGTGCAATCACCCTTCTTCAGGCATGGGAAGTCTCTGCTGTTCTGAGACTACAAGGAATGAGAGAAGCTAAAAGTGTGACAGGATGTCAGTGAGAATGAGAACTGGTGATTAGGCCCAAAGAGTGATTGCGGCCAAAAGTGTGACTGCGCCCGGAAGCTTGCTAATAACTTTTTCCCAACTACTTAGTTGGTCTAGATCTCACATCTATACGGAAGTAGCAAGGCACACAGGAAATAGCTAGCGTTCAACACTGCAGCAGAATGGCATTGAGAAACCTCCCACCTGAAATAAAAGAGATTACTCAAGTATGGGACATCCTAGCCATGGAAAAGCTGACAAAATCCAAGGATGACTCATAAAGCTATTACTTAGCCCTTTGGCTACCATTCATTGACTATAACAACCCCCCCCCAAAAAAAAAACAAACGAAAAAAACCCTGGCCTGAACATGTCAATGAAACTGGCCAGTTTTTCTTAATTATTTTTTAACTTTATTTGGGCTCAAGAACATGACTGTATCTCATTTGCTGGAGTATGCGATACCCCAGCACACCTTTCATTATTGTTAATACTTTTTCTTTTTTCTGTTTGTATCCCTGTACAGTTTTCACTGGTAAGTATGGAAAGAAATCCAAAAACATTCTGCTGCCCATTTCAGACAGAGTTTAAGGCAGCAGCTGCATGAAAATTTGGCCCCAAATCTAGGCTGTCAAATAAACATTGACCAATCTGAAAGCCAACAGAATTACATTCATGGAGGTTTGTTTGGTTTTTTTTAAGTAAACATTTTCCTCTGGTTTTTAATATTTAACTATTGAAGAATTGTACTAGCATGTGAAAACCTGAAAGGGAAATGACTGAAACACTGAACCTGAAGTGAAACCAACTCATCTCTTTATTGTCAAAATTAAGAGATAGTAAAATATAAACAAACAGCAAAAGTAGTGAAAAATAAGGGAGTTGTTGCAAGTTCTTTTATTTTTGTCAGATACATTTCTGACACACCAAGAAGTTTCTTTGAGGTATAATTTAAAACAGTGTTGTCCAACTGGAGGTCTTCAACAGGTTAAATGTGTGGCCCTGGGCTCTTACCCAGCTGTCACTTACCCCATGAGTGCTGTTTAGTGTCACTAGTAACCTGCCCAAAACTTCACCTGAAATATTCTGTGTTAGCAAAGAATACTAAACCAGGGCCCACGTATGCAGAACGTATCAAAGACTTCATACAGCTCTTAGTGTAATAAAATTCCACTTGGCAATTATTTATTGGAAACATTAAAAAATTTAGAGCAGGTGACTTTTTGATTAAATAGTTGAGCTGTTGTGACTGTAAGGACGTGATTTGCTTTTAAATAAATCACCATCATGTATTTATATTTCCTGTTAGAGCTACTGAACATCAGCTGACACTCTAGCCCACTGTGTTTTCAAATATGGATGCTTATGACAAAGCTGAGTGGTACTTGAAAGCTCATTGCCATTTAGGAGCCCAAAGATAAATGTATGTCAGCAACACATTACTGTACATGTCATACCAGAGATATGACATGCCATACGCCACTGATCCCTGAGACGCTCTTCACAAATACTGAATACCCGACAACTTTGGTCTTAGCTAACTCCCCAATTCAAAAAAATGTTAAACTTAGGATAAAAGACAAAAAAGCAAGTAAATAGAACTAACAGTTACTCTAGATAGCCAGACAAATGGTTTCTTCCCATACCAGGCTGAGAATCCAATAATGGGATGAATCTTTTATGTCGACTAAAAGCACACTGCCTTTAATGTTTATTTCTGGTACCAGAATGGAAATCAACATTGAACCTATGCATTCCAATGATGCGTGTATTCCAGAGACAGGAATGAAACAAGTATAGACTGCAGCCAGAATAGATGCTGCACTCCATTTCTTCACCAAAACGCACACTAGACAGAAGAAAGATAATCCCTACTTAGTGGAAAATCCAAATTTTCAAAATGAATCCCCAAGCTAAAATGAATTACTGTAATAACTACAATCCTACTATGATCACTAATCAGAAAGGCGCAGCTGACCACCTGCTATGTGACATCTTTGGTTTGGCAGTACCATATTCCCTAACTGCTGCTCCTTTTCTACAAAGATGTGTGGCCCACCAAATCAGATGGCAGGTTATTAAATGCATGGACCAGAGGGTAGCTCGAGTGACTGTTGTACAGCCTCTCTATGCATCTCTGCTGAGTGCAGCATAAAAAAAAAAGGCAGTACTGCAGCTCTAAATGGAAGGATGCAAAAAACCCCTAGATCCAAGCCAAGTAATTTTTCCTGCAACTGTTAAAAAAAATAAATTGCAGAGCCCATGATGTACACTGAAACCAAATAAACTGTAGGCAGAGATGCTATACAGATACAAGGAATACTAGACACTGTTACAAGCTATATTTATGTGTGGTCACACCAATGATCCTAACATACTTGAATAAGTTACAACCATTCGAATGCTGTTGAAAAATGTAATGATGTAACCACACAAATAAAGGAAAGCAACCAAAACATGAAATGATAAAAAGACGAGCTCAGAGCAATACACTGGGGAAAAGAAACAAACAGAAATGTCTGTTTAAAAAAAAAAAAAAAATTACTGCATTGTCAAGGAGCCAAGATCTGATACAGACATGGTAACAATAAAAAAAAATGAACTCAAAACCAGGATGGGACTCTTCATCACAACCTATACATTCACATTCTCCAAGCGATGGCAATGACTGATGGCATTCAACTCCTAATCGTTCTAGGCTATTTGCTTGCTAGTAAAATTTAGATGACTGGCCAACGGCTAAGCATAGCAAGCAGATCCTGGATGTTGAACGGAGAACAAAACCCACACCACCTCTCCCCACCCCCCGCCGACAGGAGCATCTGATATTGCGCGTGGAGGTAGATTCCCTTCGCAGATCGGGCGGCCCGACATAAAGATGCTGGTTGCACACACACACACACACACACACACACACACACACACACACACACACACACACACACACACACACACACACACACACACACACACACACTAAGGATGCCCTGAAACAAATGCTATGGCACACAAGCACAAAACCCCCCCACCGCTACTGCATCTTCAGTCGTGTCAATGGATGAGTAGAAGCTGAACATTCCCCCTCCTCCAACCAAACAACTCAACATGTTTCAGTGTAATGGTGATGATGATGATGATGATGATGGGGGAGGTTCTTTGTTTTTCCCACCTGCCATCCCCAGCCCCTTATTCCAGCCAGCAGGACAGACCCTTTCAACAGAGAGCCCCTTCCCTGCTGGACAGCAAGGCTCCCCCTATAGTTAGGGAGTCCCAGCAAGCTGGGGACCCTCTCGCCTGGGCTCCCAGCATCCAGGATGGGCAGCTGAACCCAAAGGCAGCGGGGTCCCATTGCCAACATACAACACATGGGGAGGGGGGGTTAAATATGTGTGTCGGGGGGTGAGCTACACCCCGCACGCCTCTGACTTGTGCCAGGAGTGCAATGACGCCTGGGCCAAGGGTTGGGCCGGGGGCATCCGGGCCCTTTTCTTTCCTGAGAGCCCGGGGGCAGTTGCCGCGGCGGGGGAGCGCGGGCCCTTACCTGGAGAAGGCCGGGCTGGGCACAGAGCATGCCCCCGCGGCCGGGCAGCGCTCACATCCCCCACGTGCGGCGGCTCATGGCGGGCAAGGGGCAGCCCGGGCGGCGGCGGCTCCCCCCGCCCCGGCTCAG
>NW_005841953.1:428675-436937 GCF_000455745.1 Alligator sinensis
GCCCGCAGTGCCCGGCCGCCGCGCCTGCTGCCGCTGCTCCGCCGCCTCCTCCCGCCTCTCGCCTGGGTACCAGGCGGGTGGAGCCAACGCCGAGCCCCCGCCGCGCCGCACTCACACACGTGTGCAACCCGCTCCCTCCTCTCACAACCACACACACACACGTGTGCGCAACCCGCTCCCTCGTCTCTCTCTCTCACACACATACACATGCGTGCCGCCGGCTCCCTCCTCTCTCTGTCACACACACGTGTGTGCAGCCTTCTCCCTCCTCTTACACACACATGTGGACATGCATGTGTGCCACCGGCTCCCTCCTCTGACACACGCACATACACACACATGTGCAACCTTTCCCTTCTTTCACACACATATACAGACACACGTGTGCAACCAGCCCCCTCCTCTCTCTCTCTCTCTCACACACACACACACACACTCCTCTCCCTCACCCGCTTCCTTACACACACGTGCATCTCCTACCTGGTGACACGCACACTTGGGATCCAGACCCACACACACACACCACACGCACTCATCCACCAGTGCCGATCAGGGAGCGCATCCCCATGCGCCCCTCTCTCAGTGTGGTATTCCCCCGCCATGACTCTCAGAGCCCACTGCAAGCGGCAAGGCAGGGGATCTGCACCTTTATCCCCCTGGGGTCACTGAGGCACAGAGAGCTAGTGGGACTGGCCCAAGGCTGCCCTGGTAGCCAAGCTGGGCACTAAATGCAGGGCTCCTGTACCCCAAAATGAAGCGCTCCATTTACTAAGTTGCACCAGCGCACACACTCAAGGCACATGTGCAGGTACCACACAGGAAAGGAAGCAAGCCACACAGTCTATACTGTCTACTAGACAACAGCCCCCTTGTCAGTTTTGAAAATCATAACCAGGGTGGGGGGGGGCTCCAATTTTATTAGGGCATCATGATGGGCAGCCCCGTTTTTTGGCAGAGCCCCCCCAAGAGTCAAAGTGTAATTCAAACCCTGAGTACATCCACACCATCAATGAATGTGCCATTAAGGGAGCACTGCAGCAAAGCACAACTCGGGCACTTTGTGCGTGCTATACCCAGCATGGCCAGTCTTAGTGCAGCTCCCAGCATATGCCAATAATTGTGCCTGAGCACTCACTGATGCACACCCAGCACCACACTTAGGATGGCTAGGTCACAGCCTTTTGTGGTGTTACAAGCACTGAACTGATGTGTCATTCTTCACCACTGCAGCACCCCCAGGCACATCCTCTGATGGTACCAACATGTCCTGTGAACACCCCCTTACCCAAAACACACCCTGTCTTCCTAACTAGATAAACAGACTTCACCTTTTTCCTCATACATAGATTTACACACCACACACAAGGTCCAGCACGCACCCAGGATTCCCTCTCTCGTGTGACATCCACTGCCAACCTCAAACACAATTCAATCCTGCGTGTGAGTGTGCATATTCCTACACCCACATAAACACATGCACTATCCAACAGGTATGATTGCACACACTCCATCTACCTTGTATACACATGCTGAATCTCACTTAGCTGCCACATCTATGCTGGTGTAAGTCTGGAGTAACACTGCTGAAGCCAGTGGAGTTACCCTAGTGTAACCATGCTCAGAATCAAAGCGGTGGAGTCCAGCTTTCCTTCTTTTCCTCCTCCTCATATCATACTCAAGTCCCTTCTAGGGGCTCTCCCCTGACCACCCTCTTCATGGGCTCTCATCATTAATTTCTCTTTCTCCCACACAAAGAGGCCTATCTAAAATGATAGTCCCAGAAAAGCTCTGCTGGTTTAGCAGCTGTACCTCCTTCTCTTGGGGAACACACAGCATTCAACTTCCTTCCTATCTAATTGGGGATCTCTATGCTCTCTCCTCCCCCATTCTCTCCTTACTGACAGCATTTTACAAGTTGCACTCCTCAACAAAGAAATGTAGAGATCTCCAGCTGGAAAGGGGAGGGAGTCTGCTGCATTTTCAAACTGCAGCTAATGGTCTGTGCAAAGGTGCTACACTCTCATTACTCCTGGGGGTTCTGCATTTGTACTAGCATCAACTCTCCTGCATGAATCAACTTACCAAAAATAGACAGGGAATGCTGCTGGGGGCTGCAGTGCACAGCATCATCCACTGACAAGGTATTATGTACAAATGTATCTGTATGGGAAAGGGAAAAAGAAAGGAATTTCCTCAAAACAGATTCAAGTTGCAGTTAGAACAGGAGAGAAACAGAGAGATTCGACTTGTAAACTTCCGCTGGTCCACTCAGCCCAAGCAAGTCATTTTTGTTTTGTGTTTTTTTTAAACAGGCAAAATATCATAAGCTTTTTCATTAGCATCACTATCCCAGCACAGAGTAGGTGAGCACATAATTTTTGCTTAGGCCGGTACATTCTTATGACAATTATGCAAAGCTCATATAAATGTTAATGTTTAAGTTGAAGCAAATATTTGCATTAAAAAGTGACAAAACAAAACATGAGCACACATATTTTGAGTACTGTTTTCTAAGTACCAGTTGTTGAAAGGGGTTTCTTTTTCCAAGGCCTCATTTTCAGGTCACTCATGCAAAATTCCTTTGGAACTGAAGCTTACCATACCTGTTAACTGCCCAAAAGAGTTTTTTTTTTCATGGAAGTTTTAAAAGTCAGACAGTTCAGCAATTTTTGAGAATTTTTTTCCAAACTCAGAATATACAAGTAGCAGTCCAAACTTTTTTTTATCGTGAAACAAAGAAGATACATTACTGAAGCTATCACAGCCCAACAGACCAAGCTAGATCAAAAGTTGTATCTAGCACCAAATTATGAAGGCCTTATTCCTTTGAAATCAGTGTCCACATATGTACAAATGCATAGGATAAATACATCTCATATGCAACACAAGAAAAATAACCCCACACACTTCACCAGGAGCCTGAGTAAAGAGTTCAATATTTGAGCCAAGTCTCCCTCCTTCATCAGCACAATAGTTCCTAACAATTGGTATCTGAAGGGCCTACAAGCCCTAAGCTAGATCAGAGCCCCATGGTACTAGGTGTAGAACAAAAAAAAAGTAAAAGGTATTCCCCACAACAAAGAGAGAAACTCTAAATCCTTGATACATACTTAACTTACCACCGAGACTGCTCATCACAAGATGATAACCATGTGCTTATGTTTTTCCAGAATCAAAAGCCTAAACAGATCAGATGAAGAGATGGTGGTATAAGACAGAGGCTCAAAAATTTAAATGACTTCCCCAGGGTCACATATCAGGTGATTGAAAGAGGTGAGAAAGAGCCCAAGTTTCCAGACTCTCAGTTTGATGACCAATCCAACAGCTGCCAACATCCCCAACAGCTGCCTTTCTCAACATCTGTGAAGATTACCACCTTGTGCATTATTTTCTGTGGGATCTTCTTTTAAACAGCAAAAATGCACAGAAACATAATACACCATGAGCCAATATAAAAAGAGGACACATTTTTATCCTGCAAGTTGTCCAAAAGTGCAGAAATCAATAAAGGCGAGTGGTCTAAAACACAAAGAACAAAATCCTAACCACCCTTACTCAGCTCTCAGTTCTGCCTTTTAGAGGCTGCTCAACATCACCGGCAGAGCAGAAACTGCACCACAGAAGCAGCAGTTATAGGAGGCATCAGGCTAAGGGAAACGCAATGCTTAGGAGCCAGAACATAGGAGCCAAAAGCCAACCTTCTAATGGCAGACTAGGTTCTTTGTGTGAATCTGATATCTTTTATTAGACCAACTTAAATAGTTGGAAAACAATTATTAATCAAGCTTTCGGGTTAAAAAATCCTTCGTCAGGCTAAGGAAGTTTCTGCAGTTGATGTATGCTCTTCCTGGATGGAATTAAAAATAAAGAAGCCAGAGGCTGGGCTGGTATGCATACAAGACAGGTTAGTCAGTGAAAATGTAGATTGAGGAGTCAATGGGAGAGAGACAGGCTTGGCGGGGGGAAGAGAGAGAGAGAGAGAGGGAGAAGTGGGATGAATAGTGGAGAGATACCTGGGGTTATCAGATGGCAGGCAGGTTATAATGTGTCATAAATCCAATGTCTATATTTAGTCCATGATTTTTAGTATCCAGAAGGTTGATGAAGTGGAGTTCATAGGCTTGTCTCTGGGAAGTGTTTTATAAGTTTCCTTTGAGGATCAGGACTGAGAGATTGGAAAGAGAGTGGTTTCCTTGTGAGAAATGTGCCCCCACAGGTAATTGGGTATTCCTGTCTTTAATAGATTTCTGGTGTGCATTCATTCTGGTGTACAGTTGTTGTTTGGTCTCTCCTATGTATTTTCCATCAGGGCATTTGGTGCACTGGATGAGATATATTACATTTCTGGAGGTGCAGCTGTAAGATCTTGGGATGCTGATGGCTCTGTTGTGGGGTGTAGTGATTGTGGGGGTGGTGGAGATGTGTTGGCAGGTTTTGCATTTCTTGTCATGGCACGGCCTGGATCGTTTTGGGGTGTTCTGGGCTTGAGGAAGTTTGCTTCTGGTGATGAGGTTAGCAAGGTTCGGTGCTTGTTTGAAGGCTAGGATGGGTGGCTCTGGGAAGATCTTTTTAAGAATAGGGTCTCTTTCTACCCCCACAAATCACACACCGCTAGTTATGACATACCACCCCTCCCTCAAACCCGTACAGCAAATCCTCAAACAACAGCAACCCATACTAGAAAGAGACCCTATTCTTAAAAAGATCTTCCCAGAGCCACTCATAATGCTCAATGTCATTAGTGGCAGAATAGTTTTTGTTGCTGTTTAATCTCCAGCCATCTTGCTGACTCCATCTTCCAGGCTGCTAACAGTTTCAAATATCCCTTCATCAGCTCATTATGGAGTTCCCTCCTTATTTTTACCCCAGAAGCAAGACCAGGAATTGTAGGGATAGAATTGGGTTGGGTCAGCTTAGGAGGTCTTTGTCACAGGAGAAGTAGGAGAATTTAGCAGTTGGGAGGAATTGGAGTTGTTGGAAATGCAGACAGAAAAAAAAACAAGACTCTGCTTGGGAACATCAAATTAATATCTGGGAAAATGTCTACCTCTCCACATCTATTGGTGCTTCAGACTATTGCCCCTAGATGTAAGAGTTTGCATTCTTCTAGGATGAATGTCATTTCTTGCCCTGGTTGCTATCTTTTTACTAGGTCCCTTTGTATTATTTTTCCTTCCTGGAGTTGGTGGCACTTCCCAGTATGGAACAATAGGAACTGTCATACCTGACAAAACCAGAAGTCCACCTTGTCTGATACCCAGCCACCAACAATAACCAGCTATTTCAAAAGAAGGGGCAGGAATCCCCAAGCTTGTAGAAAAGCAGACATGGCCTTCCTAAAAGGAGATATGATCAGCACCTAATCTCTTCCTCAGCATGTTCCCTTCTTAATGCAGAGCAAAAAAGTGACCATCTTAAACCCGCTTAAGCTTTTTGTTGCTGCTTTAATCTTCCAACCATAAGAGTGCAACCATCATCCTGCATCATCAGGCCACTGCTACTCACCAAGCAATATGCACTTGAAGGATGGACTGCTGGCATAGTGAGAAAAATGCTGGAGACATGTTTGCCCTGTTGAGGCCATATGAAGCTGGGTTTTGTTAGCAAGCAAATGTTCAGCTTCAAGTCATGAAGCACAGGGGGCCAGTGTCTGAAATGTGGTGTTTTTTCACTGAGTTGAAGGTCACAGGAAAATTGCCTTTTCTTTTTGCTGCTAATGGTGTACATTGTATATGTCCATTTAACAGTATGCTTATCCAACAATGAGAATGCCACTTAGAGACAACAAAGGAACTGCTGCTGTGTACTACATGCTGCCCACATTTACATCCAAGTTAGATACTTGTATTTTCAAGTGAAGGTAATAATATATAATGAAAGGTCACCTTACTTAAGTGACCTTTCATTATATATTATTTTCTCTGTTGGGATTCAAAACTACATTACCAATTTTGTTGCTCTCACACTATCTGCAAGAAGGCTCCTGGATGATTCTATCTAATGTCTTTCACTATATCTTTGCATTTCATAATTGGGATCTCTCATATCTCAATTGACTGCTTATCAGCAATCCATTGGGGATCAGGTCTTTGGGTCCCAGCAACAGAGATATTGTTACAGCATTAATCTAACACTGCCTTCTTTTGACATTGAATACCAACTCTCACTAGGGGCTGCTATCTCATACTGAACATTTGGAACCTAATAAATTGGTAAAAGCCCTTCCAAGTGAACCAAGAAAGGATTATAATTGCTATAGAATACAGGGAACTGATGAGGAACAGAGTGCAGCATCTCTTACCCATGAAAGCATGCAGTGTGCTTAACTTCACGTTCATTACAAAATTAATGTTGTGTTATACAGTATGTGAATGTTGTGCTTGTTGTGTTCTCTGTGTGTATGTGTATATAAATGGGATGCATGAGTACTAAATTACTAGAGCACTTATCCGTCTGGGCCACAGGGATGCAGTCACTTGCATGGCCTACATTTTTGCAGGTTTCCTAACTGTTTTGTATGTGAGTACAGACCCTTTTCACCTTTCTCTGCTAAGTCTCTTTCTTTCTATTCTCTTCTCCTTTGAAGCTGTGTGTCATACTCTTCAGAACAGAAAGAGGTTATTAAAGAGCTACCCTTAGCAAAAATGCACAGCAGTTACAAAACATTACTCTATACAGGTAAATATATTACATTTTTTTGGCTAAAGCCTGCAGTAATCCTACTGCAACAACCCCAACTATTTTTATGCATAAGCCTCAGCAGAAAACCTTCAACCTATTAAAAAGGATTCCCTTTCTTCCTGATAATTAACAGCTTGTGAAAAGATGAATCTTGAATCTGCAAACTTCAACAACTTTTATGGCCTCACTACCATCATAATAGATACTTAATTGTATACATGGGGGGGGGAAAAAACCTAACACTGGTACAGTTGGCAAAACTAAACACCCTGACTGACAGTCTCAGCATAAAGTCCATGGATTGATTTGCTTGAATTAGCATGTTTTTGTTTATAAAATAAATTGGTACTCTGCCTTTTGAGTACCATATGATGTGGCAGAGCATAAAAAGCTCAGTTACAAAAACTGCTCATGTAGGTAACCAAAGCAGCCACAGCTTCCAAGATTTAACTGTCTTCATCAGTTATGAACACCTTTTCTTGGCTGATTAAGTAAGACAATGAAAAGTCAACTACTTACACAATTATAAGTTAGGCACATGCTTAAATCCTTTGGTACTGTGGAGGCCAAGAACATTGTTTTTCTCCCATTGACCCGACTGGTGTAAAATCTGACTGTGTAGTGTGTGGCACTGCTGACATGTTTGTGGCACGATATATCACACAGTCATGCTTGTATGGATGCGCCCATACTGGTATAATTTGCTCCAACCTGAGTCTGAACATCAGAAAGTATCTTCTCTCCACTAACCGGTAGGAATAGAAGTTCTGAATTTATACCTACCTCTGAAATCAACCATGCACTAATATAAAGCTGCTTATTTAAAGTCTCGTGCTTGCCATTCCTGTATTCAGTATGTGTTATTTGTCCCCTTCTGTGCCTGATCCACAGAAGATAGATGCTATTGCAGCCAGGAGAATTAGGGCCAGATTTATAAAGAATGGAAGGGATGCAAATAAGTACTTGGATATGTCACAAGGTTTACAGAGTCCCCACCAACATCTTTAAGCACCTAAATATCTTTGTAACTCTGGCTCTAAGGCCTTGTCTGGCCCTAGGCCATACAGACACTCATGCTCTGAAGGCCCAGGTTTGATTCCAAGGGTCAAAGACAACAGTCATTACATATGTGCAGAATTCTTGCTCTAAAACAAAATCATTGGAGACCTAAGATGTAGTTCCCTTACTTTTTGTTTTACACACACACACACACACACACACACACACACACAGCTACATTTAGAACTGCCATTAGACTGTGATGACAGAAAGGCTATTATCAGTTTTTGTTCAACTTGGAAATCACAAACAAGGCATTTGTGCTTGATAACAGGTATAAGTATCTTGGCTTGTTCTTTGCTCTAGTTGTTTGTGTGAAAGCTGATGGTTGGGCCAAGATATACATGTCGGGCTATCATTTCTGCACCAGTTACACAAGTGAAAACTTCTTGAAGTCTGTGACATCTCTGAGATACACCAAAAGAAGAGCAGAACTTAGCACCCACTTTGGATGTGAAATGGGGCATTTTTTACAGTTATTTTAAGTTTGATTTAATGCCGGTTTCCTGTCTGGGATTTCCC
>NW_005841953.1:436947-444490 GCF_000455745.1 Alligator sinensis
CATATTTGCACTTGACACTTCAAAAGTCTTTCTCCAAATTGGGATGCAAGGTTACATGTTTATTATCTATCAATGGCTCTTGTTCAAATCTGAGGAGAAATCTTTCATTTTTTTAAGAAGAATTTTTAAGATTTTTTTCCTCATCAAAGACACTCAGCCTAGGATTGAAAAGTCAAATAGGATTCACTCTGGCTCATGTACTATTACCACTGAGGATTTGTCATTTGAAACTTGGGTAAGAATTTTTTTAATAATACTCCCCTCTTGAGAACCATAGAAAATTATGGTTGGAAGGGACCTCAGGAGGTCACCTAGTCCAACCCCCTGCTCAAAGCAGGACCATCCCCAACTAGGTCATCCCAGCCAAGGCCTTATCTACCCAGGTCTTAAAAACCTGCAAAGATAGAGATTCCACAACCTCTCTGGGTAACCTGTTCCAGTGCTTTACTACCCTTCTACTGAAAGTTTTCCCTAATATCTAACCTAAACTTCCTTTGCCGGAATTTGAGACCATTGCTCCCTATTCTGTTATCTGCCAGAACTGAGAACAGTCTAGCTCCATCTTCTTGCACTTCTCCTTACTAAACCTCATGAGAATTCTTTGGGTTCAATCCTCCAATTTGTCAAGGTTTCTCTGAATTCTAAACCTACCTTTCAGCATATTTACTCTTTTCCCCAGCTTGGTATCATCTGCAAACTTACTGAGGGTGCACTTCATCCCAGGGGTGACATGTAGGGGGTGCATGTGCGTGCACATGCACCCGATAAGTGTGGCAGTGTATCCCCTACAAAAAGGCGTCACCAACACTGTTGGTGGTGCCTGCGGGCAGTTGCTGCTCACCATCCTGCTACCACCACTGTCGGCAGTGTCTGCAGGCAGTCCACAATTGCCACTGGCCGCTGCCAATGCTTCTGATGGTGCCTGTAGGTGGTCGCCAACCCCTGGTTGGCACTCGCCACCCTCCCCCCCAACCGCAGACAGCACTGGCAGCATCTGAGGGAGCTCCTGCTTACCGCCTCAGCGCTCCCACCACCACCGTGCACCCCCAGCCACCGGGGGCACATGTCATTCATGCTTCATCCCATCTTCCAGGTTGTTGATGAAAATATTGAACAAAACTGGCTCCAGGACTGACTCCTGGGGCACTCCACTTGATATTGGCTGCCAACCAGACATAATGCTGGCAGGCATGGGTCTTGATTGATGCCCCCTCTTGATTACTACTCTCTGAGCCCGATGCTACAGGCAGTTTTCTATCCACCTTACAGTCCATTCATTCAGCCCATAATTCCTTAACTTGCCTGGGAGAATGTTGTGGGAGACTGTATCAAAAGTCTTGCTTAAGTCAAGGTATATCACATTTACTGCTCTCTCCACTTCCACAGCAGTGGTGTCCCTCAAGGACTACCAGGACTATTTTGATATTCTAGTCAACAGGTATGACTCTGAATACACACATAGCTCTATTGAACAAATAGCTGTCATTGATACATGGCTGCTTTTCAGAGTAGGAGCACATTTTAAGGTTATGCCATATGGCACAACTGGTATTAGGCCATAAGAAATGAGCAGGGCTAGAAAAAGTGCACTCAATTAGCCACATGGGCAGACATCTAGGATTTAGCATGTAGCATAAAAGAGTGCAGGAAGTGAGCTACTACCTCTGGAAGCTTTATGGGGAGACCTCTGCCCAAGAACAAGCGAATGAGATAGTGGAACAAGCATTGTGAATTCTCAGACTGGGCAAATACTAGGGTACTATTGTTTCTGGATATCCTACCCTTCCCCCAATGGTGAACAAGCCATTTAATTGGGTTTCCTTTCTGTATCTGTAAAGGGAGAAGGAATACTCTATAGCCGATCCCATATGCTTAGTTCTCTGCTGGGTGATGCTCCCAAATAGCTACTCTTTTTCCCTTAGGAGAAGAAAAGAAGACTGTCTTTATTAAGTTCTCTCTCAGACTAATAGCTGGATTCTTGCATTTCCTCCCTCAAGGCAAGGAGGAAAGCTTTATAAAGGAGAAGGGGAACTGGTGCCAGGAGAGGAACTTAATGCAGGGTGAAATGACATCCAATGGGAAAAGAGGATACAGGAATATTTATAAGGATGGTAGAATGCCACAGGCACTTGAATGAGGACCAGAGATTTGGGGGCAAAGGGACTGATGCCAAGAACAAGAATCTGCTACCTTCATGCTTGCTCTGAAGCTATTCTCAGGCTTCTAAGCTTATGGAGCCTTGCACATGCATGCCCTCTAATGTGGCTCATCTGCTCCGATGGATCATGTTTCCTTTTTATTTTAGAATGTTATTTAAAATGAAAGATCTTTAACATGAGCTTTATGAAATGATACCCTTGCTCTCAAACCTCTCAATAGAAGTTCTTTCAGTGAAGCAATTCTTTTAGGATATTGATTTCTTAACATACAGAACTCCAGATACTTCACTTCAGACTTGTATGTATTGCAAAAGAGAAGTGGCCTACATCTTCATGTGTTCTTCACCAAACTGATAATAGAAGAAAGCCTGATTGCATCTGCTAATCTCAAGAGAAAAAGAGAGATCACAAATGTGGTAGAATAAATGCAAGCCTTACTGATTCAGTCTTCACTTTCCAATCTATGTACTCTTTTTTCTCCTCTGTGTAAGCATTTTTGGCAGATTAAAAACATTTTTAAGAGATTGCTCTCTGGGTTTGGGTTACTGATTAAATGTAAGAAAGGAGTCCCCCATTATAACATAGCCTCTTACAAAGGCCATCTTTAAAATAATTTTACAGATTAATTGCAGCTACTTATTGTTTATAAAATAAAATTACAATCCCTTTGGACAATTCCATCTCTTCTCAAATAAGCTCCTTCTGATTATGATGTTACAAATGCCTTTTTATTTTCATTGTCTCTTCACTGAGAAAACCTGTTTTAAAACTTAATCAAGGCCCATAGTAGAAGCAATAGGTAACAATGCTTAGCTCTTCCATAGCACATTTTGATCATCTCTACATGGGAAACTTAACCCGCCCAGCCAAAGCATCTTTAAGCAATCTGGAAACAGTAGAGCTGCCTCCATGTAGCATAACTATTTAGTTTAGAGGCAGATTTACTGGTACCGGCACTCAGCTGTGCCAGCTAATCTGCCCGAACCATCACATAGATGCTGCTATATTGTTTCTGGTTTAGGAGGCAGCCCTGCATTCAGTGGTACAGGAAGGCACTGCTGCTTAGCACAGTAATTTTACCAAGACAACATAACTCTCACCATCCATAGATCTCAGAGCATACTACAGATGAACAGTTATCCCCATTTTAAAGATGGGGAAACCAAGGTTCAATATTGTCTGAAGCTACACAGCATAACTGTGTTAGTTCCAGGAATTAAGTCTGGATCATTTAACTCTCAATCCAGTGTCCTATCCAGGTGTCCTTACTGCTTCACAGTTTAGTATTGACCTACTTTATTTTAGAGGACTTCGTAATTTTTAAAACTAGAAACGGAGTGCAAATTGACTTTACAATTTTTTTACCCCCAAACTCACGTCTGTTCAATTTTTTAAAAGTACTTACCTTGTCAATAAAGATAAAAAACCCATTTCCCAATAAATGCTATACCAGAATGATCTTCAGCCATGGTTTTTGCTTCCTGACTGATCAGGAGTGGGTGGGGAGCAGTGAGATGTGGGGCCCCTCCATCAATCAGGGGCAGGAGGGAGGGTGGAGCATGGGAGAACCTGCACAGCTAGAGGACTTCCACTGTAAATTTGGTACATCCCTAGTAATTATGAATAGATCCACGTCAGAATAGCAGGAGGTTTCAAGTGGAGCCCCATAGGGGTCTGTCTTGGGCCCAGTACTGTTCAACAAGCTCGAACATTATCACACAAAAGTGGACATGTATATCTAAATAGACTCCCTTGAATTGTTCAATTAATTTTCAGATTCTGCCAAAAAAACCCCCGTGACCTGTTGAAGAAGAAGAAAAAAAACAAAAACAAAAGGGCACAGGACGTAAAGAGTTGTATCATGTCCCTAAAGCAACCCAACAAGATTTGGGCCAGATTCTGATTTCAGTTACACTAGTATAATTTTGGGCTAATAGAACCATTCGGAATTTACAGTGATGTAAACAAGATCAGGATTTTCCCCATTACACCTATAACTGAACTGAACTGAGCAGCTGGAGGTCACAGGCAGAGAAGCAAGAATGGTTCTAGCTCACAGGGGGGGATTCTGAACACTTGTGTTCACTTTCTACCCCAGACTCCTGTATGCCTCTGTCCCTCATCTGTGAAATTGTCTCTGTATGACAAGGATTGTGCAAGGGTAAAACCCAGTAAAGGTTGTAAGCCCTGAAATATTACAGTGATGAGAGTCATAAGTACCTAGATGCACAGATGGATAAGCTTTGCATAGTCCTTGATGCACAACAGTAGAGGAAGTGGACATTGTGACTAAAGGTATCTGAGCAAACTCCCACTCATATGGAGTAATATAGGGTCATTATTGTCCACAGAGTAGACTGAACCTAATTTTAAAGGCTTGAAAATATACAATGTTCCATGCAAATTACTATAAACTGTAGACCCAAGACTCTCCTGAACTCTTACTGCTATTACTAAATGGTTAGGTTTGATGTAACCTTGACCCTGCATGATAAAGAGGACTGAAACAAGGAAAGGTTAATTTGTTAAAAAGAAATTCCAGGCTGCAACAAAACCCAAAAAGAATAAAGGATATTCCGTTAATTTCTCATAAAGGAGAGGAAAAAGAAAAAGGAAAACTAAATCACTTTTCAGAGAGGGGAGGAAAAAAACTACCCATAGGCCACATTTTTCATTCACTGGTGTAAAAATCCAGACTAAATCCATAGACTTAGTGAAATTATTCCAGGTCTGTAACACTGTAAAAGTGTAATGTGGTCCTAGAGTAAGCAGAAATACACCAGTGAGAATTGGATGATCGATTCTGAACCACATACTCTTTACTAGGGGTGTGCAAAATGGGCCATATTTGAACTGGATTTGGATTCGGCCCGAATTGGGGACAGTGATTAGATTTCGTGATTCAGATCGCTGTCCTCGATTTGATTTGACCAAATCCAAATCTGAAGATTCGATGCTGATTCGGCCACAGCTTTAAATGTTTTTTCAACATTCATGGCTCATGAATGCTGCAATGCTGGAGCAGATGGACTGTCCCACAGGAGTGCGGGGAAGCCTCCATGTGCTCAGGGGCAAACTCAGAAGTGGACCAAAAGTACTTCCGGTCCACTTCCAGGTCTGCCAGGGAGCATGCTGGGCTCCCCACCCCCGCAGTCCCCTGGCTCGGTGATCAGCCATGGGGAGACCCTGGGTGCCCCACCAGACCCAGGAGGCACCAGCTGCTGGGCCAGGGAGGGGTGTGGTGGGGACCCCTTGCGCGTTCCCTGGTGGACTCAGAAGTGGACCGGAAGTGTCAGGGGACTGAAACTTCACAGGAACCGAATCAGGGATCGAAGCTCCACACAGCCCTACTCTTTATTTCCCATTTTAGTAATAACACTCTTTAAAATGACAAAATAAACCCAAGTTAAAAACCCAGGCTTGGGCAAAAACCTGGAAAGCAACTGACAAACTTTCAAGAAATCTTGAGTTGATGGCTTTCAACTTATGTCTATATTGGTCACTATGAGCTGCTAATGAAACTCAAGTAAAGCTATTTAGGATGAACAAAAGGGATGAGAATTTAGTCGTAATCTGTTAGTGAAGTTTATCCAAAATAAAAATCTACTGAAAGGCCCCTGGGGGCACAACTGTCTAAAGCAAACAGAGCTGTCAGCGTAGCTGATTCCTTTATCTTGGCATTATGTTTAAGGGATTCCCTCAAACATAGACATCACAGGCCCTCAGCACTATATACCACACCAGTCAAAACATTTAATGATGAGCAACCAAAGGTTAGCAATGCTTGTATACCCTGTACCAAGTTGCTGTTTACAAGGCACATCTTCCCCTTTTCAGCCCTTGTTTTCAGCCCCTTCTCTTTACCTAGAAAGTGGGGCCAGAGCTACCTTAATGGTAGCAGTTCCTCTTCACTTTTCTGCACCACCCCTTCAAAGCCACATGGTAATAAAAACCTTTGGGTGGATGCCTGGATCAGTGTGACAGGCTCATAATCACCGTGCCGGCCAATGGACGTGCCTTGCCCCTTTGGGCTGCATCACACCTGGGCCCGTTCGCCCACCATGACTTGCTGTTTACTGAGTTTTACTGTTGGAGGTCATGATCAGTGGGTTGCATAGGGCCCAGGGCAACTCTACTGTCACATGTTCTGTAGGGCTCCTCCTCCTCCCCTACACCCTACCCCTTTCCACTCAGGTGTTTATGATCAGCCTGGGTGAAGCTCAGATGTGGTAATGAGGCCTTTTCCTCCTGCACTGGGGCCTGGTGAGGATGACGGTTGCAGGGAGTCTTGCTGCTCCCCTGCAGGTTCCAAGAGTTACTACATAACTGAAAATCCAGCTTAAATATCCCAGGTGGTGTGGTGGGCAGGGCAATGATGCTCCTTTACACCAAGCACTTTCCTTAAGTATATGAGTATCCTGGTGCCCAATGCACACTTCACTCACCTACCTCTATGTTTGTAGTATCTCTTGATGGATCTGGGTTCTGACGGTCCATCTGCCCAGTCAGGTATGGTAATGCTGTATGGCACAACTTGCCACGCCCATACAAAGCTCATGGTGCCATGAATCCCCCGTTGGCATGCTTGGGGCCCATGGACATTATGCTAGGATGTTTCAGGGGGCTCCATGCCAGGTTTTCCTGCAGTGCATTTCCACAGTGCCCACTGGGACACCCTCTCTCACCCCCATCCCCACTTGACCTGGGTATTCCTGCATGAGTTGTCATGGGTACCAGAGACCAGTATCAGGCCTGGGCTGTGTGGCCCACCTGCTGCATTGATTCTACTGGTGCTTGGTCGGGACCTCAGTGCCCCATTAGCAGCCAAGGCTTCCTGGATTTGCCCAGGGAAATCAGCCCTGGGGAGAGTAACCAGCTTCCAACCAGTCACAAAGAGTGTGTCTGGGATCTCTCCAGATGCTTCAGTGGTGGGATGCATGTCTGCTGCTCCTTTGGACATGCTAGCCCTGGGAGGAAGAGCCTCATCTTGTCCAGCTATGGGGAGAGCATCTGGCTTTGCTTTTGGCACTTTGACATGCTCTCCCCCGGCTTCCATCTCTGTGTGAGGGTGACCACCCATCCCTAATTGGGTGGGACAGTCTCGGAATGGAAACCTCAAGTCTGGGTCCTGGGCTATATGACTCTAGGACAGCATGTGTCCTGGATTTGCAGCGTAGTGCAGGGATTGGGAAACAGCGGGTTTCCCTTACAGGCTTGCAGCATTCCAGCCTGAAAGGGGCTGCTGGGAGCAGGATGTAGGGGATGCTATGTGCATGTGTCCACCCACACACATGCATGTGGCTGGGAAAGATCTGGGCAATGTGGAGAGCCACTTCCTGCAGGTAAGTCTATGGAGAGAAGCGGGCATAGAGGGGCCGGGAAAG
>NW_005841953.1:444500-451269 GCF_000455745.1 Alligator sinensis
CCACAGTGCAGGAAGGAGAGATGCTATGGTCTTAGAGATAATAGATTTGCCTGGAAAAATCAAACTGAGTGAGGCTACCAAATACCACCTTTTAAAAAGAACTGTCCTTGGGAATCAAAACACTACAGATCTGCAAAGGCAGTTGCTGTACTGTTACTGATGAAAAGTGAAACATATTATGATGGTAGAATATTGTTCCACAAAGTACACTCCAGGGAATTATGCAACTATGCACCTGTGTAATTTTGTGCATAAAATGTATAACTGAGCCTAATCCTGTAATTCCCTGGGATGTCACTGGTGAGTGGGAAGGGAAGCTCCTGCCTGCAGAAGAGTGGGTGTTGGGGTATGTGTAGGGTTTGTGGGTGGATGTGGGCCCCCTGCCACACACCCTGCACCCAATGGTGCACAACCCCCCTGTGGTGTGTTGCTCTGGTGAATCCTGGGGGCTGCATGTGGCTCCTGCCTGCAGTGCCATGAGCCCCACATGCTAGCATGGAGCCAGCCTGCTCTGGCCCAAAGGCTCATGCCAGCATGCTGAGCCAGCTTCATGCAGACCTCGGGATTCATCGGAGGTATGCACCACCAGGGGGCTCTGCCTGTTGTGGGTAGGTGCACCCCAGAAATCTGGGGGAGGGTGGGGGGGGCTGTGTTAAGAGGGGCCAGGAAGCAGGTGGGGGCTGTGCACAGGTGGGGGTGGCAGGTGGGGGCATGTCCCTCTGGGGCTGGCGTGGGGGGCCCATACTCCCCACAAACCTCACACACTCCGATATCCACACCAACCCACAAGCCCCACATACAACCCCACAACCTCACACACACCTCAACACCTTTACAACCTCCACAAAAATTCTCCCTACACCCCGCCACATCCAGCCCCAACCACACCCTACACCCCACCACAAGTACCTGCATATATTACTAAAGAAGGTTGAAATAGTGTTATATTTAGTTTTATTTGTAAAAATAAAGCAATTAATTGCACATCATTTTGATTTTTTCTGTGAATAATTTTGAATTTTTCTGCGCATAATTCTCTGGGGTGTGACAAAGTTCTGATAAGCACTCTGTCACTAAAGATTTCATGTTTTAACTGTCTACATCATACATACTCAATAATTACACTTTTTGCCAGCTTCTGAGTTGTGTTATCTTAAAAATAAAAAAGGAAACCACATAGACTCGAAAAAGAATTCAGTATTCAGAACTACTGAGCAACTATGAAGTTTGGCCCAGATACAGGGAGAAGAATGTTAGAGGTGACCCCATTTTCTAAAACAAAATCCAGTGCCCTTTTATGGCGACATTGGCTCACTTGAAAAATTGTCACTCAAGGTACTCTGGAGGTCGGGTTTGGATTTAATATGATCTTGATAAGATGGAGAAATGATCTAGAATTTATCAAATAAAATTCAGTAAGGATGAGTGCTATGTCCTGCACTTGGGACAGAACAATCGCATGAGCAAATACAGACTGGGGAATGACTGTCCTCTAGGACAAGGGTTGGGAACCTTTTATAGCTGTGAGATGGCTGCTTGCAACCCTACTTCTGACATGGGCCACGACTCCCTTCTGACATTACAGGGGAGCTGCTAATGTCAGGGGATGTTTATAAATGTGCTCTAGGAGGTGGGGGTGCTTTAATTAGAGTGGCTCCAAGAGCCGCTCTAATTAAAGGGCCCGGAGCATCATGTGTATCAGCATCTCCTCACTGGAAAATGGCAGTGAGGGTGCTTTAAGTAAAGCTTTTTCAAACGAGATTTATCTAAAGCACTTTTGCTGCCATTTTTCAGCACAGGGATGCTGATACATGTGACGTTGGAGTCTGCTGGAAAGCAGTAATGACCACTCTCCAGCCAACTCACTTAATCAAGTCTGCTCTGACACACTGTAATTACAGTGCGTTAGAGCAGCCACAATATATGTGTACAGGCTCCCATGGGGAGGAGAGCTGGGGGAGCGAGAGGAAGAGAGTTTATCTGCAATTTTCAGAAGTGATTTAGGGTGCCTAATTAGACACATTCCGAAATCATCTGGTTTTCTGAAAAATATTCTAATTTAAGGAGTCTTAAAACAGGCACCTGAAAAGCAAAGAAACTTAAAAAACAAAACCCCCTCAAACCATCCATTTCTTTCTTGTCCTGACATTCATTCCATGATTCTTCCATTTCTAGAGAAAGGTAGTTGGCCATGTCAGTCTGAAGTCAAGCAGAAGGCAGGCATCTCTAAGGTGCCACCCTAACTGGTTCAGAGAGGCTTGACCTTTCTTAAGTGACAGCCTACTTCATCAGATGCTATGTTTTCCAAAACAGTCAATCTCTAAGGGGCTACCCTGCCCTGACTTCTGCCTGTTCTGTTTCTGAAACAGTAGTTTATTTCTTCTTCAACTTTTACAAAATTCTCACCATTAAAAGCAGTGCACTGCAAGTCCATCTTTATAAAGATGCTTTTAGGACAAAAACCTTCAAAATCTCTTCTCTTGAAGGAGTGAAGTCACTTGTAAATCATCATAGCACCCCAACAAGTCTCTTCAAGATACACAAAAGAAGGCAAAGAATATGTAAAAAAAGAGTACAAGTGGGGAGTTACAGGCAGAGAACAGTGACGTAAAATAATAGTCCTCTTAAATCTACTCATTCAAGGAGGATAACCCTCTTAGTAATATTCCTGATGGTTCAGGATAATTTAGTGAAAGTAATCTACTAGCACAATTATAAATGCATTTAGTTACCCATCTCTTGATCATCAATATTAATTCATGTTTAAGGCAGGGGCAGGGAAGGGGAGAAGGGAAGGAAAGATAGAGAGGATCGGGAGAAATTTCTTTCAACCAAGTTACTTAACTTCCTCCCAGCTAATCTGAGGGCCAGGTTGGTTTTTATTAATTGTTATATTTGTTAATCATGCCAGGGATTTGTTTGGGGTTTTTTCCTGTTAGGCCAGCATTAGAATAAAATGTAGACAAGGGACTTTCCAAAGCTGGGAATATGCAGCCATCAACATTGAGGTTATCAAATCACATACTTCAAGACAGTGCCATAGTAAGTAGGGGGGGAGGAAGCAGGGAGACTGCTCTGGGCGCCGAAGTGA
Source organism: Alligator sinensis (assembly GCF_000455745.1). Taxonomy (NCBI): domain Eukaryota; kingdom Metazoa; phylum Chordata; order Crocodylia; family Alligatoridae; genus Alligator; species Alligator sinensis. The sequence goes on from NW_005841953.1 coordinate 447,592, forward strand.
AGGGGCACCAACAGTTACTGCCCAGCTGGGACAGAGCCACGAGCAGCATATTTGGTGGGAGGCGGGGGGGGGGGAGCTTGCACTGTTGTGTGCGATCCTGGGCAAACTTGGGGGGCCATGTGCCTCCCAGATGTGTGTGTGTGGGGTGATGATAGGCTACCGCTGTGTGCTTTGCCCTGGGTGCCAAACTTCCTTGCCACAGTACTGCTTCAGGATGCACTCTTTTTTCAACACACTCCTTCATCCTTTGGGCAATGCAGACCCAACAACCAGTGCCCCTGACCTCCCCTATGGCCCAATGAAGAGAGGGAAGTGGGATGGTGTGCTTGTCTGTCTACATTGCTGTTAAGTTCCTATCACTAACCTCATTGGCCCCTTCCCTTCTGTGCAATCTATAGGCCAAGCATTATCAATGTCAGGGGTGTCAAAGATCTAGCTCGCGGAGACATATCATCTGGCCCCCAGTGCTGCCCATGGGTCCTAAAGTGATCCAGAGGCAGCATACAGCGTGTGCTGCATGGTCCCATGCGATGCCTGAAGAGTGGTAGAGTAGCTAGTATGTGTGGTGCAGCCCTGGAGTGGCCACATGCCTGCGCCATGTGGCACAACTCCATGGTGGCAGGAGCAGGACTAGGATGCAGAGCTGGTCTGTGGGTCTGGTCTGGCCTGGCCTGTGGACCAGCCCCACACCACTCATTCAGCCCGTCAGGCTGGATGAGTTGGACACCCCTTATCTAGGTCCATGAACAATTTAGCATTTGCATTCTATTTTTAATTACACATCATAAATGAAAATCTAGAGATATATTACTAGGATTTTAAATACCCTAGGTAACAGTAAAAGATATTTATGTTCTATCCTACTGATCTTCAATTTGTGCAATGTTTTAAGACAGCACATGATGTATTATTATACTTGACACATGGCAAACACCTGAAAAAGTGTCACATTATAAAAGGGGTTTAGGTTGTAGCTGTGTTGGTCTAAGGACATAGGCAGACAAGGTTCCTTGGGTGAATTTGATATCTTTTATTAGACCAACCCAAATAGTTGGAGAATAGTTATTAAGCAAGCTTTCGGGTTCAAAAACCCTTCGTCAGGCTCAGGAAGCTGCAGCAGTTGGTGTGTGCTCTTCCTGGATGGAATGAAAAGTAAAGAAGCCAGGGGCTGGGCTGGGGAGTCAGTTGCCAGGCAGATTATAATGTATCAAAAATCCAATGTCTATGTTTACTCCATGACCTCTAGTATCCAGGAGGTTGATGAAATGGAGCTCATAGGCTCGTCTCTGGGATGTGTTGTGTAAATTTCCCTTGAGGATCAGGACTGAGAGATTGGAGAGAGAGTGGCCCTCTTGTGAGAAATGTGCCCCCACCGGTAATTGGTTACTTCCATCTTTGATGGATTTCCGGTGTGCATTCATTCTGGTGCGCAGTTGTTGTTTGGTCTCTCCTACATATTTTCCATCAGGGCATTTGGTGCATTGGATGAGGTATATTACATTTCTGGAGGTGCAGCTGTAAGATCCTGGGATGCTGATGGCTCTGTTGTGGGGTGTAGTAATTGTGGGGGTGGTGGAGATGTGTTGGCAGGTTTTGCATTTCTTGTCCTGGCACAGTCTGGATCCTTTTGGTGTTTTCTGGGCTTGAGGAAGTTTTCTTCTGGTGATGAGGTTGGTGAGGTTTGGTGCTTGTCTGAAGGCTAGGATGGGTGGCTCTGGGAAGATCTTTTTAAGAATAGGGTCTCTGTCTAGTATGGGTTGCAATTTTTTGAGGATTTTCCGTACAGGTTCAAGGGAGGCGTGATAGGTCATAACCAGCGGTGTGCGATTTGTGGGGGGTTTTCTTCTGTACTGCAGCAGTTCTTCACATGGTAGAAGGTGGTGGTATCTGAGGGCTTGGCTGTATTCACAGCTTTTTTGGTGTGTTTGCTGGTTCTGTGCAGATATGTATGTTGGTCTGTTGGCTTTCTTGTATACTGTGGTCTGTATTTTACCCTTCTGGATCCTGATCATTGTGTCTAAAAAGGAGATGTTGGTGCTGGAGTATTCTAAAGAAAGTCAGATGGAGGGATGGTGACTGTTGAATTTCTGATAACCTGCAATCTCTGACTGAGTTCTATCAGTCCAAATGATGAAGATGTCATCGATGTATCTTAAGTATAGCAAGGGTTTGATGGTGCAGTTCTTGAGGAAGCCTTCTGATGTTTTTTTGGGCTTTTTGGCATTGATCCTTTCCTGAATGTTGTCAGAGGATGAGTTGTTGTTGGGAGTGGGTTCAGTTTGGTCGTGGAAATGTTCTTTGAGGCACAGGCGTTGGAAGAATTCTTCTAGTTCTCTACATTGAAGTATTTTATTAGGGTATTTTTCTGGACCAAAATTTAGGACATTATAAAGGGAGCGCTTATGTCAACAAAAGCATTTCACTTACATGGTATCATGTTTACAGGATTAGTAATCCAAACCAGGTGAGAGAAATTAAACCATATTGAAGTAGCATTGATTGTGAGGATGAAAACAACCAAAAGCAAAGAAATCAGGAAGAGGCCTAAAACTCCACCCTTAATTTATATTTTCCCCAAGCTTTGCTTAAATGCTCCTCTCAACCCCTCACCTCTATACAGCAAATTAAGTTCTATAGAAACAGGAAGTAAGAGGTTACTTCATATTGTATAATACTGGTTTTTACTGTCATGAGGGCTACAAAACTCACATCAGCCTTATATATATCACTCTTCGCTAATTATTTAATGAATAAAAAATGGCTTCCAGAAGCCCCCCAAATAGCAAAGAAAACAATATGATAATACAGTTGACACCATTCTTCAAGCACTGTACCCATGCTAATTTTTATGACAGCCATGTGAAGATCAGTAAATTATTTTTCGGTTTTTTTAAAGTCAATGGTTGCTCAATAAAAAGGACATTACAAGGAAAGAAATATTACAAGTCTTCCTCTATTCAGCTGAAGGGAACATATTAAAGAATTACTCCAGTACCTCAGACTCCATCCTGCATAAACACATTTTTGCAGCAGGTAACAGCAGAACATCCCAGAACAACCTGTTAGTCACCATACACAACCTGGGGAAAAGTGAATTAAACACACACCGCGAGTCACAGTAAGCAACAGTGCCTCAACTAAAGTCCTAACCTGGAGCTGTCAATTATATTTAATTTTTTTTTTTGTAGATGACTGTCATGGCGGGGTCCGGCAGGAGGGCCGTGATCTCCTCGAGGTCCCTCACTCCGTGTCAAGGCCAGCCCAAGACACCCTCTTATTCTTGCCCGCCACGTCTTGCTGGTAAATATAAGGTTGGAAGGCTGCCTATGACTCCCTGGGCACGGCTACTCGGGACCTCTGTCCCCGCGGTTCTCCCGGACTCCTGTGGTCTTCCGGTATGATGGGTGCTTCCCAGGCACCCTAGCCTCATGGGCTGCGCGTGGCTCCTACCAGCCCCTAATACCATGCCCCAAGCCTCCCTGATGTGCTGGACATTGTTCTGTCACGATACACGCCCATTCTCCCGGGCCTCCTCTCCCGTAATCTAGCCCACTCTGGGCTCTCTCTAATACCCAGCTCCTCGCTGGGACTCTTGTCAAGCCCGCTCTGGGCCTTCTCTAAAAGTGTGCTCCCACTCAGGGACCCTCTAGCGGGTCTCCGGTCCTTCAGGCCAACCGC